>NC_081352.1:12251908-12371941 GCF_029784015.1 Lycium ferocissimum
TTTATAACTTTGATTATCCACGTACGTTAAACCTTAACAAAATCATGAAGCGACGAGAACCTTTCTATATATAGTACAAAATCTCATATGATAATGCTGTACTCGAGTAATGCAACCAATGTAACCAGCATGCATCCATGGCCACATTCCACTTCTCCAATCAATAATTAATTAGTCTTGTAGTCGTTCCAAATTCTCGATTAGGTAGCACTTATATTCGATGATAAGTGTCCAAAGTTCTCTTGTAACATTATCTTCATCCCAACCTATATCATATGTTTCCTTTAATAAATTTACAATACATCATTTGTTCACTCGTTCTATGGTCTTTGGCTTTAAGGATTCCATCGTTTCCGAGGTGAAGTCGTATACACGCAAAAGACTCTTTATGCCTTATGCTCTTTTACCTCGTTGTGTACCCGATGCCCGACTTAACTTACTCAAAATCATATCAAGTTCATCTTAATGATAGTCTTATCTTATCACCTTGTCGTCGTACTACACCTTTAAGTTCGTAGCTATATATTTTCCTTTTATTTTATACTCGTACTCAATTTATTACGTCTATCTTGGGTGCTTCCGTTAGAATTCCCTTATCATTTCTCCCGGTCTTATGTCCATCTTTTATTCGTACACGAGGAATCTTATGCAGCCTACGTGGATCCGTCGGAAAACATTACTTATAACCCCTTTTTCTCATTTTCAAACGTATTGTTCATCCCTTTATCAATTCGCCTGATACCTCAATATAACACTCTATTAAGACTTGTATTTTCCAAAATCATCTCTTATTATCATAGTCTCTTCCAAATTATCCTAGCATTTCTTTTTTTACCATATCGGTATCGACCTTCATAATTACTATTACCATCAATTCAACGGCTTAACTTGTTCTCGAAGTTAGCCGTACTCGCAACTTAGTCAAATCCTATCTTTACCGTTGACACAACCTTTCAAGACATATTACGAACTTATATCTCATTCTCTTTTTATTTCTAGGAAAATTTTGGCAGAGTTTCCTCTCGTATTTCTTACTATCCCAAACACTCGCACGCAGAAAAACCAACAATGCCTCACAAACATATATATATATATATATATATATATATCATATGATAACCACGCATGGGTGCTCTGTCAATATCAACAACTGTATTTAAATGATTTAACTTACCTCGTATGTCCAACTCAAACTATACCTCGTTATACTTTCCGTTTACTTTCCCTTTCAATCTTAACGGCAGTGTTTCAATCATACCCGCAACATTCATACCATATCTCGACATATACCACCTTTTTATCTTTTACTAATTCCTTCACTTTCCTTTCCCCCGTTCACACTTTATAACCGAACTTATCATCAATATATATACATTAAATCCATTTTCTTACTATACTACAATTACTTACCTCGATGATAACGAGTTTGCCGTTACGTATTTACAAATTCGTAACGTAACCTCAATGACATATTAGCCTCCGTAATCTCCAAGATTATCATTATTTACCTTCTCTTGTCGACAATTCACTCTCCCCGTCGAAATCAAAGGTCAAGAGATAAGGGACATCATTTCTATCTCTTGGCTACTATCGCACGATACTAAGATATGAAAAAAGGAGTAACTATCCTAAATATGCCCTTCAGCATCCTCGGGTTTATAAACGTGGCGCGCAACACACCATAAACAAGACTCTACTAGGACACGACATCAGCAGACAAGCCCCAGGACGACCGGGCTTCGATACCACTTTGTCACACCCCACCCCGATAAAAATTTACGGGCACCTAAATCCCTTTTAATTTAGCCGAGAGAACCCTTCCGGCATTCACATAATGTAAACCGGACATATATAAAAAAATCTAAATATAATAAAGTACTTTCCGTCAAACCATAGAAATTTAACGAACGATACTCGATAATCAAAAATCGAATAAGTCAAGACATGTTTCCGTCTATATGGTCGCTTTACTCAACACATGACATCTTAACATACTAACCATAGGACAACGTACGCAAAGTCTCTAAGATTAAACACACGTCATATAAAAACGGGATAGGCCCCGTACATACCCGTACACACATATGATAACCATAATGACTCGTCGCATCGCTCCGAGGAAGAAAATGGGTTGCCAATCTGACTGATAGCCAACCATCCCTAGCTGAATACTTTCTACCGCAAAATAGGTGTTTGTGTGGCATGAACACGGCGCCCAGGAAAAGGGACGTCGCACGAATAATGTACCGATTATGCAAACACGAGAATCATAAAGAATGAGATATAAGCCATAATGAAAGAATGAGAAACCACCTTAATGAATAGCCACAGGCGGCAGAATAACCATGTAAGTAGCCCCAAAGGCAATGACTAGAAATGTAAATATATACTATACCCGACCCTTTAGTAAGGGACTCGGTGAAATATAAATATATACCGTGCCGGCCTACAGTGAGGGACTCGGTGAAGCAATCATATATATACCGTGCCGACCCTCTAGTGAGGGATTCGGTAAAATAATCATATATATATCCGTACCCGGCCCTCTAGTGCGGGTCTCGGTGAACAATGCAACGAAAGCGTGCACGAATACATAAACGGCCGGGACTCGGTGAATGATATATTAACGCATGCCCACGAGTAGAATATCATGAGCAACCATATGCAAACTAAATCATCATACGGGACTCAATAGAATAATTAGAATGAACCGACACTTGAGAATCAAAGACAACCCTATGTCAAGTACCGCCGAGAATTAGAATTCATTGGAGTCATGTATATTCATCGTTTGCTCGTTTATGTAATTCATGCCAAAAATAAAGAAGGATAGCCTTAACATACATATATAGAAGCAAATGAATGCAAGTAAGACTCATAAGATTATTTCGGAACTCTTTGAATAACTCTTGAAGCATAACACCCTCGAATGTCACTATGGATTATAATATCAAAATAGGACTTCAGGAATCATAGACACGTATCAGGACATAATGAAATAGTTTCTGGAATCAAGAACATTAGCCATTCTAGTATTTAAGAATAGAAGCTTCTTTGGAGTTTATACGTTCGTCGTCCATTTGTTCCATATAGACCATGCCAAAGAAGAAAAGGGAATAGCCATCGTTTTAATCATTCCTTAGAAGCTGAATCTTTGCTATTTGAAGAAGTATGAAATAGGTCAATCTCTCCTATTGAGTCACGTGAAGATGCAGAATAAAAAAGAACTCATTTATTCGTCTTATTTATTATTATTTATATATATATATATATTAATTAATATGTTAGACAAATTAATATTATTGATGGGGTCTTTTATCACTTAGGAGCCGTGTGAGATGAAAGTCTCCTGCACGGTAACCTTATCCGCTCCAAGCTAATCACAAATCAGATCCCGGGCTTCCCAATCTACAACAACATTATTGATATCAAGTATTAACTATAGCGCGCTCAAAATCCAAAGCCTAAGCTAGCACGTTACTTAACAAAATTTGGGCAAAGATTTCTTTTAAAACTTAACAATCCTCGAGATTCCAAACTAGCCAAAACATCAATCAAAATACCAACAACAACAATACCAACAATTTCATTATCAAACTAGAATTAAATCCATTCTTAAATCACTTCCAAAACAGCCTAATATACATTCCTATACCGATGCTTGTATACACTTCTTTATTTCCGTATATACATAGTATAACAACAAACATAACAACAACAACTACAGTCAATCCCATGATATTCCAGCCCACAAAACAATTTATAACAACCACCAAACAGCCCACATGATAACAACAACAATTTATCCGATTTCCGATATAGTTTTCGTAATTCTTTCATCTAGCAACGTAGATACGACTCGGATAACTCAAATACATCTAGGAGAGAGGATTTCTTACCTTATATGCCAAGAAGTACTCTTTTTCCACCTTACTTCACTTTGAAGAAAGTCCGGGTCCAACAACACAACAAAGCGGTACAACGAGATCAAAGCAGTGAGTGAAACCCGAATATTGCTCTTGAGGAAAATAATTTTACGTCATGTTGCTGCCTCTTGATAATAATTCTTGTGATGAAAACTGATTGTTCTATATATATAAAGCCTTGTGAACGTATTTTTGGGAGCTGCTAGTTCGAATTGTCATTTTTCCTCCATCACAAAAGATAAGGAGTTTATATGTACTCAGCAGCCCAAAGAATAAGAAGGATGAAAAGGTTATTTTATGCATATAGTACCATATATAGCTGCTTGTAGTATTATATCTACGGCCCACTTAATGGATAAATTTCCATTTAAGAAAGGACCAAAAACGTGGCAAGGAATACATTTACACGCATGCAGCAATTTTCCCTTAGTCACCATAGTATGTACGCCAAAATGGGCCACGTGGAAGTGTTGGATTAACACTTTATCCACCCCTAATTAATATCTTCACTATACTCCATATTTATCTAATTACACACGTAATTAATTTCTTGATCTCAATCCATTTAAATAGTACTTATATACTCAATATTATATTCATGTGATATAACACTAATCCATAACCTCATTTGCCACACATAAAATATTATTTGCAATCGTCGTCGTGACCGTGTTTTTTCTTAAATCATTTCGGGACTTCATTCCTCGTATACACCGAGTTTTTGATTTTCGTGCTTGAATATGACCAAATCCTCTGAGCTCGGGTAAATTTGCTCATATTGGATGGTTCAATTTTCTAGTCCAAAAATACGGGATATTATAGCTTGGACCGTATTTCATTCAAATACTCGACAAAACTTATTTTCTTCGATTGGTTTAACTTCAAATCCTTACGATACATATGTACCATCACTTTAACCACCTATAAGCTTAGGGAATAACCTCGTGTCCGTTACTAATATCATTTAACTCGCACACTTTCCAACGCATGAGAACACGGGATGTAACAGGAGTCATGCCTTTGAAAGAAAGAGAACTAGCCTTAACATACCTTTATGTCTTCTTAATGACTGATCGTTCTCCTTCTTAGCTCACAACTCTACATTTAAGAGAATTCGTGCTAAATTAGATCATTTTAAGCTTGTTTGAGTCTGAACTAAAGCGACTCAGAGCTAACGAAAATTGGGCAACATTTCCTTTGTTTCAACAACTTTCTCCATATACTAAACAACTCCCAAACATCAATAGCAACACCCATAATATCATAATCAATAAACTTCTTCAAGTTAAACATTGTTCCATCCTCAAAACTCCTTTTCAAAGTCATTCATAACCCTAGCTACAACATAATTCCATATTCATCTACATATAATACTTCCTGGACATCGTTAGCATCATTTACAACAAGATTATACTCATGGCATATCAAGAACTATGACTCAAGTCAAGTTACTATTCAAGAATATCATTAAATCCATGTTTGAGTTTCATATTCTACTTCCTTCCTTCATTCAAGTTACTCCACAACCAAATACTCCTAATAACATGAAATAGATGAAGAAACTCACCTTTGGTCATATAAGGATGAACTTTGGATGCATATGCTTCACTTGAGAGAAACCCCAACTTCAATACCAAAAGATTTCTTGACTTCTACAACGCTAGAGGGCCTTCCTCCACTTGATTCTCTTAATTCTTGGTAATTAATCCTTGATTTCCCATGGGTTTGTGTTGATATGGTGTGGGGAATGTTCTAGAGCCTTCAAGAGTTTGGGAGAAGTGAGGAAATGAAAATTTGGAACAAGGGTCGCGCATATATGGAAAGAGAAAAAAAGTGACCCGACCCGGTTATACGGCCAATTATACGGGCCGTATAAAATATACGGTCCGTACAATTGGACCGTATAAGCCTACTAGGGGTCACTCTCCTCTGGAAGTATTCTACGGACCATTATACGGGCTGTATAAATTATACGGTCCGTATAAATGGCCGTACAATCTGAATTTCCCGAAACTTGCTCTAGCCGCTTCGTTCAACCTCCAATCCTTGCGGAACCTTCTTGGCACTTGTTTAACACTTCATTAACCATCTAAGGAGCCCTATAACACCTTTCCAAGACATTACTAAACAATCATTACCTGGATAATTGCAAAAGCCTCCCCAAACACGATTTATACTTTACTTCCTTCGACGAACTTAGTTTCACCAATTCATATAACTTCAAAATCTTTTCGTATACACCTTAAAGCTGCCAAATGCCCTCCTTAAAGTCATAAGGACTTCATGTCCACCTCAAGCTTGCGTTAGTCTGTTCAAAGCACAATGATATGAAATGTCCGAGGTGTAACATTACAACTACAAACTAAACATGCAGGTCAATGTAAAAACATACTACGGACTCACCCGTGACCTCGGAATTCCCAGCGGAGGTCTAATTTATCAAGTCACCCCCTAGCGGTCACTATACTTTTGTCAAATCCTAAGATCCCTACCTAACTTACACTCGTGCCACACCCCATCATAACACCCCAACAAAGTTCTAAACTTATGCCCCAAATCAATAACATATCATACTTGTTTCAGACGAAAAAGCACTTATGCCACTTCTGAGCAACCCAACACTGAAAACATGAAGACCATGTAACCCTTCGTACCATCTCTCCCCTTTCACAAGAAAAACCCACACAATGAATGAGTCTCAACCACCATTCCACACAACGAAACCCTCAAATCATAACTGAATACTGAACTTAGTTACGTGTCCAAATCAGGAATACACATCTGGTACCATATCAAGTCATGTCGTAACAAAACTGCTCGCATTAGAGTCTAGGAAACGAGTTTCCACCACCCGTGGAAGAATAAGACAAGGAAGTGCATTTACCAATTGGAATCGATTAAATACCAATTTGAATGAAGTAGCACGAAAGAATGAAAGAAGTGAAAGTTTCCTAGATATCCTGTAGCCTCTCGCAGATAAGTACGGAGCTCTTCGTACCGTTTCGCAAGACTCTATTAGACACGTCCTTGTACAACGAGATTCACGAACCTAGGCTCTGATACCAACTGTCACGACCCAAATTACCAATATTGCGGACACCTACCTTATTATCACTAGCAAGTGAACCCTTACCCGTTAACCCATTAATCACTAGCCAATCTCAACTTCTTTAATCATTTATACTCTAACGATCAATAAATGAGTAAAAGAATAAATAGTCTGACCAAGTCATAAATAATAATTAATATAAGTGCGGAAGTCTTAACTATTACACCCCCAAAATCTGAAAGTCATCGTACAAAGACTCTAACCAATAATGTCTAAAGAATGAAATATATGTCAAATGTAATAATAAATAATGTCTGGAATTTAAAGTAGACATTTGGAAAGAGAGATCTTCAGGTGGCATGGCATGGGTAGGAGCTCACCCTCGGATCTGATTGAACAAACTAGCTTCAAGCAAGAGATATAGTCTGGATGAAATCTCTAGAACATAATCTGCACTCAAAAAGGGTGCAGCAAGGTAGTATCAGTACAAACACTATGTACCGATAAGCATCATAGGCCAACGAAGATTAGTTCACGTATATAAGCATAAAATCGACAAGATAAACAGATAGGCACTTAATACTCAAATCCAAGTCACCGAATATCCCATAACAGAGTCACAACCTAAGATGAAACTTCTAAACCACAAGTCTGTCAATGTCTCAATAATCCCACTTGATAATCACAAGTCCAAGTCGTCCCTAGGTAGAGTCACTAATCCACAATTAACTCAGTCAATAATCATGTCTATACCGCACTACCGTTTCAACAAACCACACCAAAATCAGAACCAAACGAGCATATAATAATGCAGAATAAAATATGATGATGTGCAATGAAAAATATGATGATGTGCAATGCAAAGTAATGTAATGCACTGGCCAATCACTCGAACTGTACATACATGCTAACTGGTGGCGTAGCCTAGTAATCATGACCTGCAGGGGACCCATGGTGTTCATGTACCACTCGTTCCGGATTCACTCCTCGGACCCGAACCACATCTAAGGCCACATCCTTACCCCCAGTTAAATGTTCCTTCTCATATAAATATACCATTCGTTTCGGAACGAACCTCGGACCATGAGCTCAAAACTAGGCCACATCCCCACTCCCGGTCAAATGTGCCTTTTCATATATATATATATAATGTCACTTCACTTTCAATAATCAATTTACCAAGTACCATGCATCAATTAGTATCACAAGTTCAACAAGAAGATTATATTAACTTCTTCACTAATTTCACATCACAATGTATGTCTTCACGTTTTCCCCATTCATTAGTATGTATGGACTATGAACAATTAGCAATACCAATGTCAAACACAAGGCATCATGCCACAAGTCTTCCATGAATCGTTTTCGAACCATTTCCATCATGTATGAGTGTATGAATGCATAAATGAATGTAAGCATGACAAATCAATGCAAACCAATAAAGAAACAGTGAAGGTACAAGCCACCAAGCCACAAGTCATATCAAGACTTAGATCAACTCAACCATGAAATGAGTCATACAAACCATTTCAACCAAAATCAGAGTCTATGTCCCTCTTTACCTCCACATATAGCAAGTACGCCTCACAACTAAGTCCTGTATTACCAAGATGCTCTATTTTTCTATATATTATCATCAACAGTAAATCATACATCAAGTTTTAATCTACGTACTGTCTAAGTTTATATCACAATTCAAGTCTAAACTCATTATCCTTCGTTTCTACGATGATATGTGTCACAATAGGAGAGAACTAAGTACAACACGACAATTTAGGTAATAAGTCTAATCACAATTATAGGGCAAAGAGCCTCCATCAATAACAATCAACCTAATAGAAATCCATCCCGGATCGCCACAGTATGAATACAACTACACCTCATATTTCAGTACGTAAAGTAATGGCGACGAGCCCACAAAATCATAAGTCATACCAACCTAGCTAATATCCAACCAAAACACCATGTCCGAAGACCTAATCATGCTTTCTCCAGTCAATTCTACACAATACATACGTTTCGCTAATTAAAGTCTAACTAAAGTAAACCATAACCTACCTCGAACGCGGAACAGGAGCTAAGAACTACTCCACATGAGCCTTCTATTTTGGAAGCGCCTTAGAACGATCAAAGTCTAACAATATGATGCTAAGTAAGTAACAAACTATGTATTTAAACAAGGACAACAATTTAGGGAAGAAGACCCACTTACTTCTACCCTTTTCAATGGATGAAACCATCCGTTAATGGTAAATTAATCATAACTTCTATCTCTACAATCATTAACCTTCAATTCATGGGTTTCTAATCAATTTTACCCCCTTCAAACAGATTTTAGGATGAAGTTTCCATTTTTATTGGAACCCTAAGTCTCAACATGCAATTTCAACCATTAGAAATCAAATTCCATTCCTAGAAAGTGATAATTTATACTCGTAGATGATTAATTAACAACAAAATCAATAACCCATCAATTATTTAAGGGTTTGCGAATTCTAGGGTTCTAGGATTTTCACCCGCCATTGATGGACCTTAAACTAATCATGAAACTTGAAGAAGAAAGCGAAAGGAACAAATAAAGGTGGGGACTTACCTTCCAAAATGCTTTCACCAATGAATGGAATGAAGTTTGCCTCTTTCTCTCTTGAAAACTGACGTTGGGGTCTTGTGGGTAATGGTTCGGAGTTGGACTATAAAAATAGGGTGTTCTACCCCCATCGGTAACTACAGCAGTCACCATGGACGCTGCGGCGGTCCCGCTATGGCGGACTCGAGTGTGCTACAGCGGACCTGCCACAAAAATGGTCATAACTACCTCATACGAAGGCGAAACACGACGATTCTTTTTGCTATAGCTTCGTAATTTCGATATGAATCTAACGGTTCAAACCTCACACAAAACAAAGGTCGTTTGATAAATGTGGAGCCCTTTCTAGCAAAAGATCTATGGCGAAAATATTGAATGCGAGCGCGACAAAACCCAAACCCATCTGGAACTCTTCGGAACCTCACCAAAACTTGTGGACAAGTTCAAAATCATCATATTTACTTGTCGAAACTTTCAAAACATTGACACGGGGTCATCCGAACCCGACGTTGACCCTTGGTCAACTCTAACTCGTTAACTTAACTAGTTTCTCCATCAATGACTCAACTTACACTCGAACCTCGCGGGAACCAACCCAATGACTTCATTAAGTCATAGATCATACTAACGGGACTTGGGGAAGGGCCAACAAGGGTAAATGGATCAAAAACACTATAACGACTAGGCGGTTCGTTACAGTCACGAAAGCGAGACCTACATGGCAAATGCGAGGAAGGAAACCAAAATCATCTAAAACCAGAAAAATCCGGTTTCTCCAAATCTTGATCAAACACCCAAAATTCATCCAGAACCCCCCGAACACAAAACAAATATGCATTTCAGTCGTAAAACATGCTATGAACCTGCTTGCGCACTTGGAATTCCTAAAAGAGGTCTTCTTGACTCGATGTTAACCGAGGTTAACTCCAAATCGTCAAATTAGCTAGTGTCTCCACCATCTACCCAAATCATACCCAAACATCTCGGGACCCGAACCAACAGTCCGACTAATAGCATGTTTGGCCAAGCTTTTAAATACAGCTTATTTTAAAAAGTACTTTTTTCAAAAGTACTTTTCAAAAAAGTATTTTTAGCTAAAAACAATTTGTGTTTGGCCAATTAATTTAAAAAGTACTTTTGAGCAGCAATTAGTGTTTGGCCAAGCTTTTAAAAAGTGCTTCTATGTGTATTTTTCTCAAAAGTACTTTTCAAAAAGTACTTTTGGGCAAAAGCTATTTTTTTCAGCTTCTGAAAAACTGCTTCTGCTACTCCCCAAAAGCACTTATTTTCTCCCAAAAGCTTGGCTAAACACCTCACATTTTTAAAAATAAGCACTTATTGAAAAAATAAGTACTTTTGGGGGAAAAATAAGCTTGGCCAAACAGGCTATAAGTCATAAATCACATTCTGAACCTAATGGAATCGATGAAACTTCAAAAAAAGATGCATTTACCCCCGATGTTGACTTTGGCGACATCTTCATTTCCTTAACTTAGAAACTTCCTATTTCACTAAATTCAATCCAAAACATGTCCAATTTCTTCGAGAACCGCACCAGACATTCCCGCAAGTCATAAATACCAATAAGAAGCTACATGAAGGAGATTTTAGGGGGAAAAAAGGCTATAGCTCAAAAGGAAAAAATGGGTCCTTACAGTAAGTTTGTTTGGATGTGGAAGTAAAAATTTGAATATTTTGAATTGAAGTTGGATGGAGTTAAGTCGATTTCAGACTTGGCTAACGCCAAGCTTGATAATTCTAACTTTAAACATAAGATAGTTTAGAAGTTGGGCACTGTCAAGCCTAACTTTACACTTAAATATCTAAGTTCGGTTGCACAATTAATAGGTCAAACTTCAAACATCGACGGTTCACAACTTCAGCCTTGTATGTTAAAAGTTTGTTACTTTAGACCCAAATTCTCAACTTCAATCTCGTAGTTGATTTAAAGTGGCTAAACATTAAGCCTTTTGTCAGTCTTGTCTATTCCTGGGATATCAATCCTCCAAAAAGCTATATGTGCACTTGCTCCAACATGAATTTGAATTGATCAGACTGATAAATCTCGCATCGCTCGAGTAAAAATTTTATGAGGTATCCTATTTGGACACCACTATTTAACATGTACCCATTTTTCAAAAAAAAAATGCACGTCTATCTACTTTGAAATAACTTCATACATGCGGTGTCTGAAGCTTTTATTTTTGGCAGTTAGGTTTGAAATTTCCTATGGCTGAATTCATGCATTTCTGCCAGAAATCAAGACAGGCACAAATGTCTAAATTTCAAGCAAAAAATGACTGAAGTTTAGGTAAAAATGGTCGAACTTTAACTAGATGTGCCTGAATTTCAGTCATACGAATCTCCAATACCAAATGTCCGAAGTTATTTCGAAATGGATACATTTATACATTTTTATGTGCTAGAAATGATTTACATGGCGCTCCCAAAATCGGGCACGTGTGCACTTTAGCTATCCCTCGTGGTTAAACCTAAAAAATTTGACCTTGGGCATCAATCATCAATGTTATCACAAATAAAAAGCGAAAAAAACTCTAAGGTTTGTTGAGGCTTTAAGCGCAAACCGCAAATAAAGCACGGGCTTTAATGGAAAAAGGCGCAAATGGAGGGAAAATGCAAATATATGTTAGTCCAAGACTAATAACTATAATCATGAATATAAATATATGGACAAAGAAATTGAAATAGCTAGAAGTTATGATTAAGGTGAAATATCAATTGTTTAGTGTCGCCTCTTCAGGAAATGCTCAAATACAATTCTTTCTAAGGCGTGCTTAAAGAGAACTTGAGCTGAAGCGAGGCTCAAAACATGTTGAGTGCTTCGTCTTGCTTTATGCGTGCTTCAGTGTCGTCATTAAGGCTCTAAAACATACTTTTCTCACATAAGGTAAACTGGTTATACATTTTGCAGGAGAGAGAAGAGAGTGTTTGAAACGTAACACCCAAATACAAAATAAAATTGGGGAAACATTCTTTGAGATTCTACAACTACGATGGCAACTCATCAAGTTACAAGTACTTGCAACAAAAATAACATTGAACAGTTATTAGTTTGACTGTTTGATAAGGATTATTAGTTTGACTAATCTACTTTATAATGGATATTGCCCTTTGCTTGATCACCATTGTTGTCTTTTATTGAGTCTTAAACACAACTTTTTATATTGAATCATCTTATGGTAAAGAGATTAATTTATCTTTTCTGTTTCCCTTGAGGTTAGCCTATAAAATTGATTCAAGTGAATTGTGTCTAATTGATTCAAATGAATTATGTCTAAGTAGCGCTTACCTTTTTCATCACTAAGAAAGAATCTTTCGCGTTTAGATACACATAGGTACTGTACTATGGAGTGTATAGGACTTGTTTCTTGTGAAACTAACGGGATTGAGATTTATAAACTAAAGTTGCTAAATCCAGACTTGATATATGTGGTTTTTCCTTTGTGGTGTTCTTTTTATTAAAATATATTTGTGTTCTGTTTGTTTCTGTTCAGTATTTTGATGATTTGCACTTACTTTTAATCTCATGGTTTTGCAATGGTGAAAATTATATATATCATGTATGACTTGCCTTAAAAGTGCAATAATGATGATGAAACTAGTTGTTGGATTCAAATTGTGTACTTTTTCTTTTATGGTGTGGAGATTCTAAAAGTATTGATTAGTCGTTCTTTTTTGTGATGGATATAATGAAGCTGACTAGTGGTAGACTAAATAAAAGACGTCTTCAACATAATTGCCTCTTTGAGAAGCATGGCCTGTGGATAGTGTACATGAAAGCAAGAAAAAGGGGTAAGTGCATATGGCATTGGAGGACCCTTATTTAAAGAATAGCCGATGTTTATAATTATTACTCCCTCCGTCCACTTTTACTTGTCACGTTTCGCTTCTCGAGAGTCAATTTGATTAATCTTGAGAGCTAAATTAAATTAGATTAATTTAATATTATAAAACTAAAATTTAGATGTTCGGAATCTATACGAGAAATACTATAAGTTGCAATTTTTATCATATTAATATGATGAAAAAAAAATATCTTAAAATGTTGGTCAAAGTTTATGCAGTTTGACTCTCCAGAAGAGAAACGTTACAAGTAAAGTGGACGGAGGAAGTATTTTTTTCAGTTTAGCCGTTCCAAAATCAACTTCAGACCCGAGAGATTGAAATTGAAAATTGCGGGCCTGAAGATCCAAAAATTTCAGACATACTAGTCTGAAGTTGAGCTTGGTAGGGAGTGTCTTGCCCCCAATGTGAGACTCCTCGGCACTAATCTAGATTTAGTCGGGTCCCAATGCGGGTACCGGATACAGGATGGGAAACAAAAACAAAAATTGAGCTTGACAAAGCCTAAGTTTAGACTTGTGTGTTTGATGTTTGGACTACCAATTGTTTTGTTCGAACTTCAAACATTTAAGGTTTGACGTTGGACTTGGCAATCCTCAACTTCAACCGTATGTTTGAAGTTTGAACTATAAACCTAACTCCAGACCCAAATATTAGAAAATGGCATAGCCCAATTCTGAAGTTGGTTCAATTGATTAAAAAATTGTCATTTTTTTAAAAATGACAAAAAAATGGTTTTTTTTTTTAATCGGCCATTTTTTGAAAAGTGACATAAAAATGGTTATTTTTTGCAAAAATGTATTTTTTGCAAAACGACCGAAAATGCAAATTTGGAAAAATAGCAACTTTTTTGTCATTTTTCAAAAAATGGCCACTTTATAAAAGTAGCTATTTTTGTTGTCACGACCCAATCTGGAGGGTCATAACGGGCACCCGGGCCCTACCTGTCGAGCACCGCTAACATACTTTCATACTATGATCATGTAACACCTCGTAAATCCGTACTAAACCATATTCATGACTCAGGAGGTTAGGAACCCAAGAAGGAGAGTGTTGAAATCGAAAATATGTTTCAATTCAGAAAACCCAGCGTTATGCTTGAAGGGACGGGCCGTAACGTGTGTTACGGACCGTCATTCATACCGTAACGGGTAAGGCTTGAAAAATCACCGTCTCGTAACTTGGACCAAAGGACGGTTCATCGTTACGGACCGTAACACGAGATACGGTCCGTATCTCGTGTCCGTAACCCAACCTCAAAACTTAGACCCTCTCTGGAAATTTGACACGCGTTACGGTCCAGTGTTGTGGATTGTAACATGTGTTACGGACCGTAACACGGTCAGTTACGGTCCGTAGCAGTGCTGCGACTGAGACAATTAAAAGACGGGAATTCAGTTTTTATTTCATAAGTCTCATTCCTCTCAAGCCCTAACACGAAAGTTTCTCCTCTCAACTTCTCCAAGCATCAAGGTAAGCTCCTTAAGACCATCCTAAGTGAATTCCATCAATTTCCCATGAATTTTAAGTAGGAATTTCATGTTCTTAAAATAGGGTTTTCAAGAAAACCCACCTAAAGAAATCCAAGGCCAAGGATTAGAATTCTTCTTCCAAGAACAGATTTTTATTTCAAGCTTAGAGCATTACTAGGTATGTAGGGTTACTATCTACGTGTGGGAACATCTTTGTTCTTCCCCACGCCACTTCTTCCATAAAATATGAAGTTATACGAAAACTAGGGCTTTTAACCATGTTAATGATAACCCTAGGTCAATGCCCCATGTTATATTGTGTATTAAATTGTTATAAATTCTTTATTGTGTTCTTGATACATCATTTTGATTATTGAGAATCAGTCCATAATCCATGAAAACCCATACCTTGCATTTCCATGGGTTCTTACCTGCAAGTTATTAATTACTATGTTTATTTTCATGAACTTCTACATGTTTTCCATATTTTCATACAACTTATTATATAATATCTTCATGTTTTATTACAAGCAAGAATCATGTTTACAAGCAAGTTATATAATTCATGGGCTTCTTAGCCAACTATATCATGTTCATGTTTTTGGGAGTTGCACTAATTACCGAGAAGAAGTTGCACTAATTACCGTGAAGGCTCAAGTAGCCTGAAACTACGATAGCCACCGTAGGATAAGGATCGCTCCGTCCAGTTAGTACAACTCCTTCATGTTATATTGATTGGGTCCTTTCATCTCACGTTTTCATCTCATATCCTTGGCAAGGTGTGGGAGCTGGCGCTCCGCGAGGTACCGACTACGTGCCCACGTGGTGATATCATGTTGTCGGTTTATGCAATGCTCTCCCTACTTATAATGTTTTACTCATGTTATATCTATATGTATTCATGTTCATGACTAGACTTCAGTTCCAGTTTCAGTTTCAGTTTTCATGATGTTATTTCCATGTCCCATGTTATTTTATTCAGTTGCTTTACATACCAGTACATTCAATGTGCTGACGTCCCCTCTTTATTTCTCGGGGGGCTGCATTTCACGATGCAGGTACTGATTTTCAGGACGACGCACCTGCCTAGTAGAACTTCGCACTTATCAGCTTGTTGGTGAGCCCCATCTCTTCCGGGGCTTAGACTTTTATTATTTATTATTTTCATGATAAGATAAGCATTTAAAGGTATGCTGAGGGCCTTGTCCCAGCGAGTATCTTTTCATGTTCAGATTTATGTAGAGGTTTTATAGACTAGACTAGTAAGATATGTCATGTCAGATGTTCAGAGTCGGATAGCTATTTTGGGTCATTTACGATATTTTTGCATTCATGTTTTAAATCAGTATTTTATTAATGTTATGATTCTCATGTTTTATAAAAGCTCATCACATTCATGTTATATTTCCCCTCATGTATGCTTCATGATGATTCAGCAAGCAATGTGGTTCGCTCGGTCACATGCAGTATGGCACCGAGTGCCATGTTTCGCCCAGGCTATAGTTTGGGGCGTGACATATCATCAACAAGATAGAAATTCGCTAAGTCATATAAGAGATGTGCTGAAAGGAATGAGCCCATAAAGATATACTATACAACCAAGCTGGACAAGACTGTACAGTAGAATATAGACCATGTTTAACCATTCCATGACTGTCTACAAGCCTCTACTGGAACATCTATCTTCTCTACTAGAACATCTATCATAAAGAAGCAGGGACAGGGCCCCGACGTACCTATATATACACAAAAGAATGACATACCAAAACTCGACAGCGACTCCGGAATAAGAAGAGTGCTCTAACGTCAGTTGAAGTGCAACCTACTGAGGCAGATCACCAAGCTGCCTATCTGCACCTGCGGGCATGAAACGCAGTGCCTCCAGAAAAGGGACGTCAGTACGGACAATGTACTGAGTATGTAAGGCATGAGTGCAATAAGAAAGAGACATAAGAGAACATAGAATATAATGGACATATCATGTATGTCTGCCCTACCTCTGTAGACCAATGTTGTACATAAATGTTGTCCATGCATGCATGAGGTCATACATATACATATGCGTATATAACGCCTGTCAAGCCTCTGTGGGCATCCCATCGTATTGTATCGGCCTCTGTGGGCATCATCATCGTAATAATCATATGACCAGCTGATCAGGTGGTAGTGTGTATATAACGCCGTCACCTTCCCCATACCCTATATATATATATATATATATATATATATATATATATATATATATACACGCATAGGGGTCACAGGTCTGCATATGCATATAAGTATATGAAATGCAATGCATAGACATGATAGGAATATAAGTAAATCTGGAGACCATACTAGATCTAAAGAAAGACTTTCTAAAGATAACAATATGGAACATGAATCAAGGGACCATTCCTAACTTCTAAGAGTAGAACCATTATGGATTAGTGTTATGTATACGTCTTGTTCATAAGGATCGTGCCAAAAAGAAGGAAAGGGATAGCCTTAACATAGCTCGTTGTCCTCTTAACCACTCAACACCTATCTTCCCGAGCTACAAAATCTACATTTAAGACGATTCACACTAAGGTTAAGTCATTGAAACACTTATAAGGTCAAACTAAACTATTAGATAAGCTAACGAAATTTGGGCAAAGATTTTTCCTATATTACTTACCTCCACCAATCTTCTAAACAACACCCAAACATAAATAACATTATCAACAGTATCATATCCAAGAGATTATATGCAAACTAAACTCAAATTAATCCCAAATCTTCCTTTCAAATTCCATCCATAGCCAACAACGACAACCCAACACCTTATAGGCCAACAACTACAACCCAACACCTTATAGCCTTTCTTCCATAACTATTTTCACATTTAAGGCTTGCTAAACCTTCATATCAACTCAAGGTAAGAAATAACGTGAGAATCATACCTTATAAATTGAAGAACTTCACCTTACACAATTTACTCCAAAACTTATCCACCACCACTTTAACTAGAAGCACGAACACACCTCTTCCATAAACTAGCTTAGGGATTCAAGGTTTGATCTTCTTTGGAAATAGATTGGGATGATTTGGAATGTTTACGGGTGTTTGAGAGAGCTTAGAGGTCTAGAAGGATCTGATTTTTGGTGATAAATGAACCCAAAGTCGTGGCCCTTTAATTATAACAAAAGAGAAATTTTCCCCCGCCTTAATTTCACGGTTCCTTTCACGGACCGTGAATTATTTCATGGGCCGTGAAATCGATCCAAAGGCCTCCTCTCCACTGTGTTACACCTCGTAGTTTTGTACGATGAGATTTGTTAGGTGTTAGTTGTCCTAATTGTGGACACTGGAGTTATCTTCTAAGATATATGAGATTATATGTTCCTATTTTATGGTTATGAGGATTTAAGTTCATATTATATGGTTATGAGGATTTAAGTTCATATAATAAGTTGTGGAAGGATTTGAGAACAAGTGAATTAAGGAAATTAAGTTTGTCGGAACTTTGGGAAAACTTGGCAGAATTTTGGACAGGATTTTTGGTCCAACTTGAGAGAGGTATATCTCCTAGAATATGAGGAGTTTTGGTGTGTATTTTCTTTCCAAATTGAAGTTTATTGAGTCTAGTTTCCAACGCAACAAACCGTTCGTCAAGGTGACATCGGAGTAGAAAGTTATGGGTGTTTCAAGACAGACTGTTCGGGAAAAGAAATTTGATGGTTCAGTTTGACAGACAGCAAAACTTTCTGTGGCCCGTCAAATGGAATTTTTCCCACCGTAAAACAGTTCAAGTGAGGCCATTTTGGGTGGTGCATTTGACGAAGCGTCAAATATTCTGCGGTCCGTCAAACTGACTACAAAAAGAAAGTTGGTGGCCGAACTTTTGATGTTATAAATTCATTCCAATGTTCATTTTTCATCATTTTCCCCTCAAAATTCGTCCAAATACTCTCCCAAACCCTCTCCTCAAGTTCATATTCTAATCAAAGCCAAACCCAAGAAGATCAAGAGATTCAGGTGCTAAAAAGCTCGCTAGGGTTAGTAAAGTTCAAGTATCTCTTTGGAGTTGAAGTTTGAGTTTTTATCCAATTAAGATTTGAGAGCTCGGGAGGAAAAACGTTAAGTAGTAAGGAGACAAAAAAGGTATGTTAAGGCTAACCCTTTCTTTCTTAAGGCATGATTCTTTTGTTGTAAACCTTCACACAATATCCATAATATCCCAACTCCTAAAAATACTAGAAGCTCATGATTCTCCAGGTTCTTATGATATTGTTGATAAAAGTTCTCCTTGATGATGATGGTGATGATTTTATTTCTAGAGTTACCAAAGCTTATAGTTCTTGATGTTCTCATGATATTATTGATCTTGTTCCATGATTATTGATTTTATTCATTGTTGTTGATCTCACCTTATGATAATTGTTCTTTCAAGGTGAGATATGATGATGATGATAGATTCATAACGATAATCGAAGGTTTACCGACCTTACGTCACTCCGATAGAGTTGTAATGCTTCCTTTGGATACTCATGTATGTCATATATATATATATATATATATATATATATATATATATATATATATATATATATATATATATATATATATATATATATATGTAGCTATTTTCTGACACCGAGCCTATACGGCCGGGTATGATAACTATTATGCACACCACTGCAGTTGGGTACGGACAACACCGAGCCTTATTATGGCCGGGTACGGGAAACACCAAGCCTTATTATGGCCAGGTACGGGTGACACCGAGCCTATATGGCCTGGTACGGTATAATTATAAATGTATATGTATGAAAATGATTCTTTAGAGAAAGGTTAAGTATGCCTGACAGCCGCCTTAAGAGGTATTTGGAGGTATAGATTGATCTCTGTATCTTATGTTATCTTTATGTTTTCATTATGTTGCTATTCATGCCTTACATACTCAGTAAATTATTTGTATTGACGTCCTTTTGTTTGTGGATGCGTTCGCTACGCGTGAACGGGAAGACGGACCGGCACCCTAGGTCGCTATCGCCGAGTGTACATGAGCGCTCCATTTGTTCTAGAGCTACAATTCAACTAGTACTATTCTTCTGTGTAAATATGGGCACGGCGGGGCCCTGTCCCGTCTTTATGATGTTATGCACTCCTTGTAGAGGCTCGTAGACAGATGTATATAGCTAGATATCCTATAACCTCCTCGGTTCATATTTTTTTGTATATCATTATGGGCAGCCTTGCCGGCTTGTGTATATATATATGGGCATAGTTGATAATGATCATATAGATGAGCTATTATTTTGTGGATTCATGCCCTTATAGATTATGACAATTATGAGTTAGCCATGTGGTCCACCTAGATATGATTAAAAGAAGTATGCTAAGAAGTGCTCGGTAGGTTAGCTCCGGGTGCCAGTCATGGCCCTCCGGTTGGGTCGTGACAAAAGTAGTATCAGAGCAGTTCGTCCTAGGGTGTGTCTACGAGCCGTGTCCAGTACAGTCTCGTTTATGGGTATGAAGCGCGCCACACTTATCAACAAGAGGTTGTAGGGCATTTAGGATGATTACCCCTTCTTTGTATCTTAGATCGTGCCATAGAGCTGAGTCATAGGGTGTAAATCTTCAACCCTGACCTTTGCTGTTATGTAGTTTGACGACGGCTCCTTTAGAAAGTACTACGGGTGATTTGAGGATTGTAATGATGACAGGGAAAAGAATAAGTTACTTTTCAAAGGAGGACCCAAGTGAGGATGTATCCTCCATTGAGACGAACCCATCTGAGATCATGTCTTCTATGGAAACAGACCCGTCGGAGGTTCAGGATGAATTAGTGTAACAGATATCATCGACTTTGATAAGGATGGAGGAGCCAGAAAAAGCTCTGATGTTGCCAGTTTCACCTTTGACAAAAGCTGGGCAAGGAAAGGGAAGGCCAATGCTGAGAGTTGAACCTCAAGCTTCAGATGATGGTAGACCAGCGGAAAGTGCAGAGCCTTCTGAGATATCAAGGAGTTTGCAGTCTAAGGACCCCATTAACTGAGACTTGTCAGTATCTTCGGAGCAAGGCACAAATGAAGGTATATTTGTCGCTTTGATAAAGTGTTAAATTAAGCAAGTATGATTTTGATATGTTTTATGTTATGCAACAACGGTAAGTCATAATGCCTCAAACGATTATATTAGGAAAGGGAAAGGAGTAATATTAAAGAGGAGCCTTAAGTGGAATCTTTGGTAAGACAATGGATTAGAAATGTTGACTATGTTGATAGTATGGTGGAAAAAGATATGTTGTGATAACAAGGCAAAAGTATGATTAATCGGGAAGGGCATGTATGGGAAACATGGTTCAATGAAGAGACTATGCCTACAGAATCACGAGTGATGGGCATTAAGAGGAATCAGTAGGATATGAATGACTTGTAAGTAAGAGCAGACAGTACAGCATGAGGGGACGAGTGATGATGCCAGGGACGATTGGTATTGTATTAATGTTTATACACTCTTGAGGGTGGAATCGATATAATATATATAATTATGTCAAGATAATTTTTAAAGTATTATGATGAGACCTAAAAATAAGAGAAGTTCGATGGGGTTTTCAGTTGAGTAATAGTGAAGGGTTGTAGTTATACTGTGAGTGGTTATTAACCTTAGAAGTGTTTTATTAATGAGACATAGATATGACTGGATGGAAGTTGTATTTTCCTCCTCGAGGTGAGACATGGACAGGACACGTATGTGTTTAAATATAACCCTCGAGTATAAATATGCAAATGGCTTATGAGTAGAAAGGGGTAAAGAAGGAATTATGGAAATGAAAAGCAAAACCAGTTACAAGGATAATGATGCTTCATGTCTATAAGGGTATACGATATGGGATGCAAGATTCGTGTTAAATCATAAGAGGAGTTGTATGTGAGACCTATGGGAGTGTTTTAGAGTCATATAAGTTGTTATGCATGTTGGGGAAACGAGTATAAGAGTTGGAAGTTAAACAAATCGAATTAAGTTTGAGGGCTTTGCAACTCGACGGATAGAAGGACCGACAGTCGAGCAGAACAACGGCCCATCAATTCACCACAGCCAAGCCACCTTAGCCTCTGAATCAAGCTGCACAACGACAGTGCAACAGGACGAACCGTTGAGTGGAACGACGGTCCGTCGAGTAAACCGTCGAAGTGAAGCGGGGCAACTTATGTCGGTGTATAATTTTGATCCATGGTTTATTTTCATTCATTTACCACATCATCTAGAACTCAAACTTTCTCTCCAAAGGTTTTATTATCACAGGATTACTGAGTTAGTAGTACAAGGTTGGACAGTAATGAAGGAAGTGAGTGATGTTCTTAAAAGGATTATTTATGTAAGGGGCACCGGAAGAGTTTGAAGTTGCAAATTGATATAAATACGCCCTTCATTAATAAGATCAATGTGCAGTCTAAAAGGGACCTGCCTAAAGGATGAGTGTTTGTGTAACAAAGGAAAGGAGAAGTAGTAATAATCAGGGTAGGTTCTTGGAAATGGAATACTATACTAGATACCATTGTAGTAATTAAATGGGGAAGCGAATAATGCAAGAAAGGTAATTTCACGAAGGACCGTAAGGAGAATTATGAATATCTCTTTAATGGAAGATTAAGCCATTCAAGGCCCGTATGTTTATAAGGATATGTGACCCTTTACAGGTAAGTGCGACTGACCAGATAAACTCAGACGATGAATAGTTACAGTTAATATTAGATGAGAAAATTTCTGGGAGTAAGTACTTGCATTAAAGAGGAGAGATAAATGGGATGTCAAATATAGAATAGTGGATTAACTCCCTAAGGGGGGAAGATGAGACGACAAGTATTGGATCAGGAATAAGCTTAGCAAAAAGATGGAAAGATAATGATAAAGGAATTGGAAACTATCTCAACGGGATATTATGCTAGCAGACCGATTGTTACACCTCGCGCTTTCAGAGCATGAGTATGCAATGTACTTCACCGTATTAATGGATTATCGGAGACGTCCCATGAAGTTTTGGAAGGTACAAGCCATAGGAAGTACGTAATAATGAAGTAAAGGATGAATTATGATTTCGTAAGTCGTAACCGGGAAGGACAACCTTGGAACGAAAGGACATGACTATTATCAAGTATGATTAATGATAAATATCATGTATGGAGAGTTTTGGAAGATTCCGGGACCAAGCAAATCGAAGAAAATAAGTTTGTCGAAAATTTGGAAAAAATTGGAAGAATTTTGGGTCAACTTTGGAGGGGTATATCTCTGGGTATATTAGGAGTTTTAAAGTGTTTCAAAAGCCTAAAATGAAGTTCGTCGAGTCTAGTTTCCAATGCAATAAACCGTTCATCAATACAACATCAGAGTAGGGAGTTATGGGCATTATAAAACGGACTGCCAGAAGCCGCGAATTTACGCGGAAATTCTAGAAGCCTCTTAAAAGGTCCATTAAATTCGGCCCACTAGCCCAACCCGAATTGGGATGCTATAGATATCCCTTTAAGTCATCTAAATCACCAAATTTCTCACCATTTCTTATCTCTACCCTTCTCTAGAGCCCTCCACACTTATGTCTGCACAATAAGAGAGTTATTGAGAATTCTTGAAGGTTCTACAACACTCCACAACCCTCTAGAAATCTCCTAACATCTCTACACCCCTCTAGAATTTCCCAAATCTCTCTCCATCATAAGAGTGTTATTGAAGGTTCTCCATCATTCCAAAAACATTCTATACCATCACAAAAGAGGATCAAACTCCAAAACCCCAAGTTAACTCTTGGAGAAGGATTGTTCTTGTCTCTACTTAATGTTGTGATGAATTTGGTCTTGGAAGAAGTTGAGTGGGGTGAAGTTCTTCTAGTGCAAGGTATGTTCTCCATCCTATTTCTCATGATTATGTTGATTTGAAGGTTTAGCAAGTCCTATAAAAGAAGAGAATCATAGTAGAGAAGTTGCAAATTATTAAAGTGAAGATGATGACTATGGAATGAATTTGAAAGGAGATTTTGGATTAATTTGAGATTAAATTGAATATAATTCTTTGATTATGGTATTGTGGATATTGTTATGGTTATTGAGAAATTTGGAAAACATCGTGTGGGATATTTTATGGAGCCTATTGGTGTTGATAATATTGTTGTGATGTTGGTATTGTTGTTATTGTTGTTGGTTGTTGGATTGTGATTTCGGGCTAGGCATATAAACAGGGGAGATGGTGCCCGAATTTCGGCAGATTCTAAATGGAATTAAATTGAAGGCTTAAGATGAGTGTATGACATTGAACCTAACAATAGTATGAATAGTTTATATGTAGATTTACGAGCTTGGAAGG
Organism: Lycium ferocissimum; assembly: GCF_029784015.1. Taxonomy (NCBI): domain Eukaryota; kingdom Viridiplantae; phylum Streptophyta; class Magnoliopsida; order Solanales; family Solanaceae; genus Lycium; species Lycium ferocissimum. The sequence goes on from NC_081352.1 coordinate 12,276,134, forward strand.
ATAAACGTTGAGTGGCTAAGAGACCGAAAGGTATGTTAAGGCTAGTCCCTTTCTTTCAAAAGGCGTGATTCCTACGTTATGATTCCATGTATGTTTCCATAACCTTCTTACTTCCGAAAGTTAGTAGTTCATGATTCTTAAAAGCTTCTTATGATACTAAAGATGAGATGTTTTCTATGATGAACATGATGATGATGATTTTAATTCTAGAAATTCCAAAGCTTATGATTTTAATGCTATTATGAGATTATTGAGCTTATTTCACGATTTCCTTGATTTTATTCATTATTGTTGATCTCACCTTATGATAATTGTTCCTTCAAGGTGAGATATAGTGATGATTATTATTACATAATATAATCGAAGGTCACCGACCTTACGTCACTTCGATAGAGTTTAGCTTTTAATTGGGTTCTCATGCATGCTTATTTTTATGTATGATTACAGGAACTGAATTGGCCGAGCGGTTACACCACGCTATGGTGGGTGTAGTGGGTGGCTTATTATTACACCGTGCCTAGTTGGCCGTGCAGACACCATTAGTGGGCGGCGTGAGATGGTTACCCCGGACGCGGGCTAATGATTATGTTATATATGTATGAGAAATGTTTTTTTTTTAAAAAAGATAAGCATGCATGGTATCCGCATTATGAGGCAATCAGATATACAGGTTATCTCTTTATCTCATGCTTCTTTATTCTTGCTTATGTTGTTATTCATGCCTTACATACTCAGTACATTATTCGTACTGACGTCATTTCTTGTGGACGCTGCGTTCATGCTCGCAGGTAGATAGGTAGGCGGATCTAACCCGTAGATGATTTATCAACGGATTCTCAAAAGCACTCCACTTACTTCGGAGCTGCAGTCTATTGGTATCGGTCTTTATGGTAACTTGTATCCTATGTAGAGGCTCGTAGACATGTGTGTACAGTTAGATGTTTCATAACCCTACCAGTTCATATCATTGTATAACATTTTAGTAGCCTTGTCAGCTGGTGACGATGGACATAATTATTGAAGATTATATAGAGTGTACCGTTATGTTGTGATGTATGTCCTTACAGATTATGATATCCATGAGCTATATTTATGGTCCACCCAGAAATGATTATGAGATGTACGTTTAGAGGTGCTCGGTGTGTTAGCTCCGGGTGCCCGTCATAGCCCTCTAGTTGGGTCGTGACATCGATGAAGTGTAAGGACGATTTGATGATAATCATAACCAGTTAGTCATGTGCATGACTAAAGAAAGATTGAGAGATAGTACCCCAAGGAAGGAGTTACTTAAAATTTCAAGATGAGTGCTAAAATGAAAAATGAACTATTTGAAGGAACGTGAGTACTTCACAGTAATAGCTTATGATGAAAAAGAGTAAAATGTGTATGATTATTTAGAAGTGGAAGTTTATAAATGATGTCGCGTTGCAAGTAAATGGAAAGAGATAGACCTGAATGAGGAATTAGAGGCTAGTGGCGATAATTAAGAGGATAATGAGGAGTAAGTTCGTGTAAGACAGCTTCATTGCATTAAAATAAATAAGGATAGATCTAGCACCAAAATGGATACGTCTATTCTGGAAGATAGCAGAAGGGTATAGAATCATATATTATAGAGATGATATAAGTATATAAGAGGCTTGCTAAGATCACTATAGAGCTTCAACTGATGAAGCATAGTGAAGCCGAGAATAGTAATTGCAAAGTAGGGTATATGTTTGGAACTTGAGTAAAGATATAGTATTCTAGAAATGGTATATCTCTTAAACTAAAGCTCGAAAGAGGATTCAAGGAAGGAGTATCTCAGCAAGATGGATTCTTAAGATATCGAACCGACTTTATGTTAAGTACAGCAAGGGTTGATGGCCTATTCAGAGACAACAAAGATGTATCATGACCTTGGTGGATCGATAGAAAGAACATGTTATAAAAGTTCGTGGTCCCTTAATAAATAAACAGAAGTCTGAGAGACTGAAGTATCATATGGTTATGTCATTGAGGAACAAGGGAATGATCAGTATGGATTTTATAATTGTAAGAGATCATGTAAGCTATATATGGAATTATCTAGTTAAGATGCCCAGTTTTCTACTAACACCTGAGAAGCAGTACATTCAGAGAGACCTGAAGAATATAGATTACCCCAATATTGTTTTCTACCTTGAGATAAGTGTGTAGGTAGAGCACACTTTTCCAACGTCCAAGGACATGTCATGAGCATTATATTAGAACTTTGAAGAGAATTGGGTCGATCAGTTAGTGTGGATTGAATTTGCATATGGCATTAGTCATCATTCTAATATCCAGATGGCTCGTATAAAGCTCTATAAGAATGGGAGAATGTCAGATTGTTCGAAATTTGGAAACTCACCCTGAAGAGATTTATGAGAAGTAATAAGGAGGATAAGTTGACCCTTGGATACCTTAGATTTCACGAAATGATAGTCAAAGGACCTACAAGATTTACCTTCAGAATTGGAATCTGTACATTCAGTCTTTTACACGTCTATGCTTCGCAAGTGTAATGAGAAGTCCCCTACAGATGTAATAATTGATGATATTTGGACTACAGAACAGTTCTCGTGTGAGAAAGTTCCTACTACCCTCCCAGATCGCCAAAGTTCTAGGGTTGTGGATTGAGAACCAGATATGTAGCCTCAGTAATAGTACTATGAAAGAATGTGGAGATAGAAGAGATGACTTGAGAAGCTAAGAAAGATATAAGATCCAGGTATTTACATTTGTTTCCACTCCCAGAGGAGGTTCAGATAGAGCCACCATTATCTTCAGGTACGTAATGCTTCCTTTTTACGATTTCTTGGTCGTGTGTGGCCATTGTTATTGTTGTTGTTATAGGCCCGTGAGGCATTGTATATTTTGGGCTGTTGTGACAGGATGACAGTGGTATAGTTACAGGGGAAACTCTGGCAAAATTTGTATAGAATTCCTATGAGTGTAACATTCGAGGACGAATGTTTCTAAGGGGGAAGAATGTTACACATCGTAGTTTTGTACGATGAGATTCGTTAGGTGTTAGTTGTCCTAATTGTGGATACTAGAGTTATCTTCTAAGATATATGAGATTATATGTGCCTATTTTATGGTTATGAGGGTTTAAGTTCATATAATAAGTTATGGAAGGATTTGAGAACAAGCGAATTAAGGAAATTAAGTTTGTCGGAACTTTGGGAAAACTTGGCAGAATTTTGGATAGGATTTTTGGTCCAACTTGAGATAGGTATATTTCCTAGAATATGAGGAGTTTTGGTGTGTATTTTCTTTCCAAATTGAATCATTGAGTCTAGTTTCCAACACAACAAACAGTTTGTCAATGTGACATCGGAGTAGAAAGTTATGGGTGTTTTAAGACAGACTGTTCGGGCAAAGAAATTTGACGGTTTAGTTTGACGGACTGCAAAACTTTTTGCAGCTCGTCAAATGGAATTTTTCCCACAGTAAAACAGTTCCAGTGAGGCTATTTTGGGTGGTCCATTTGACGGACCAATTTAACGGAGCGTCAAATATTCTGCGGTCCGTCAAAGTGACCGCAAAAAGTAAGTTAGTGGCCGACCTTTTTATGTTATAAATTCATTCCAAGGTTCATTTTTCACCATTTCCACCTCAAAATTCGTCCAAATACTTTTCCAAACCCTCTCCTCAAGTTCATATGCTAATCAAAGCCAAACCAAGAGGATCAAGAGATTCAAGTGCTAAAAAGCTCACTAGGTTTAGTAAAGTTCAAGTATCTCTTTGGAGTTGAAGTTGGAGTTTTTATCCTAGTGAAGTAAATTGATCCAAAGCTTGCTCTTGTATGATTAAGATTTGAGAGCTCGGGAGGAAAAACGTTAAGTAGTAAGGAGACAAAAAAGGTATGTTAAGGCTAACCCTTTCTTTCTTAAGCCATGATTCTTTTGTTGTAAACCTTCACACAATATCCATAATATCCCAACTCCTAAAAATACTAGAAGCTCATGATTCTCCAGGTTCTTATGATATTGTTGATAAAAGTTCTCCTTGATGATGATTTTATTTCTAGAGTTATCAAAGCTTATAGTTCTTGATGTTCTCATGATATTATTGAGCTTGTTCCATGATTATTGATTTTATTCATTGTTGTTGATCTCACCTTATGAAAATTGTTCTTTCAAGGTGAGATATGATGATGATGATAGATTCATAACGATAATCGGAGGTTTACCGACCTTACGTCACTCCGATAAAGTTTTAATGCTTCCTTTGGATACTCATGTATGTCACTATATATATATATATGTGTATGTGTGTGTGTGTGAGTGTAGCTATTTTCTGACACCGAGCCTATACGGCCGGGTATGATAACTATTATGCACACCACTGCAGTTGGGTACGGTGTTACACCTTGGAAATTTCCCCTTAGCGTACAGTGAATAGACTCACGAAGGACATGACCTATACGAGGCTTGGACAAGTAAGAAATAGTCTTAAATGGTCCTAATTAAGATTTCCAAAGACATTCGAGTTAAGGAAAGAAAGTTGTTAAGGAAAGCAAGTTATAAGTTGAGTGTGTCGGGCAAAATTATGAGTATTGAGTTAATGATGCCTTAAGGATGTTTTGGAGAAGAGTTATAACGTCCCTTAGATTGCTAATGAAGTGATAGACAAGTGTTAAGAAGGTTCCATAAGGATTGGAGATCAAACGAAACGACGGGAACAACTCCGGTGGAATTGTGAGTTCCACGACCATGTTCCACGGACAGCATCATGATCCACGGACCGTGGATGTGTCCGTGGAACTTCCAGAAGAGAAGATGGCTGGCTGGTCATGAACCACGACCAGTTCCACGGCCAGCACAAGGTTCCACGGACCGTGGAACAGTCCGTGGAATTCCCGACGACTGAAATGTTCTAAGTCTTTAAATGTGTTGTCCACTTCATTTATTTCATTTCCACCAACTTCTTCCATCTCTCAAGACCTCTAGAACCTTCCACATATTTCATCCACAAGAAAACCAAGGAAATCAAAGATCAATAACAAGAATTGAAGTGAATCAAGTGTATAAAACCCCACTAAAGTCATCCAACTCAAGAAAAGGTGAAATAGGGTTTTGGTGAAAAAGGTGTATTATCATTCAAGGCTTGTTTCTCCATCATCTAAGGTGAGTTTCATGATCTTTCCATGTTATTTGAAGTATTAGTAAGTTAAAACACATGGATTGTAGAAGAGTATAGAAAATGGGTCACGAATGGGTGAATAGTGTCAATGTTGAGTAGTAATTGAAATGGATCATGAAAATGGATATGTTGAGATTATAAATAAGTTATAAATGATATTTAGAACATGGAATGAGTATTATACGTGAAAGAATAAGATAATGGACTTTGGTCATGATTATGGAGAATTGGAGTGAAATTGCGAAATGCGAATAATGTAAATGAATGACGATTGTTGTTAGTGATATGGTGATTGTTGTTATGAATGTTGGGAGTTGATATGGAATAAGGCGGAAAGTAGTATAAATAAAGGAAATGCTTCCCAATTTTCTCTAGCTTTAGTAAGTACGTTCTTATGATTGTTTAGCTAATGTTGACACGAATTCCCTTGAAGGTGTAAACGAGTGCATTAGAGGAGAACGAGCAAGTGATAGAATTACTAAACGACGAAGGTATGTAAGGCTCAACCTTTCTTCCTAAGGCATGAATCCTATGTGTGGTTTTTCTTCCTCCTTCATGGATTTCTTATGTTCCGAAAGACTAAGAGTCTATGTTCATGAATACTCACACGAGATAAGAGATACGCTATGAGTACGATAACGAGAATGATAAGCCAAAGTCTAAATACTCTAGAGCCATGACATAATGTTCCTATAAAGCTAGTGATACTATTTATAATCTATTGATGTTGATCATTGTATACACTCACCTTATGCTTGTCCCTTCAAGGTGAGGCAGAATGCGTATGAATGCTCCGTAATGAAATCGGGGGTCCACGACCTTATGTCACCCCGACACGGCTATAGTTGCTTGCAAGTTATAATGTGTAATTTGATGATATGTGTGTAATGATATTAGATTATGACAGAGCCATGATATGCCCATGAAATGAATGATAGTGATGAGTCTATGATATGTGTGATGACGAATGCATGATATGTACGATAATATGATCCCACCGTGCCTAGACGGCCGGGCATGTCACCGCTAAGGCGGGCTGCATACGATTCCACCGTGCCTAAATGGCCGGGCATGTCACCGCTAAGGCGAGCTGCTATGTTTACACCGAGCCTAGAGGGCCGGGCATGACACCACTAGTGGGCGGCATATGATGGTTACCCGGACGCGGGATAACGACATGATGATGTATGATTGATACGACGATGCATGTATGGTATGATGATGTATATGTGATATGATAAGGCACACGCTATGATAATGCACATGATATGCTTATGTATGATGAATGTATATGACATCTATACTATAAAAGAGTACACAGGTGGTATCCTCATCTCATGACTTATGATCTCCTTATTATGTTTATTCCATTCCTGCCTTACATACTCAGTACAATGTTCGTACTGACGTCCGTTTTCTTTGGACGCTGTGTTCATGCCCACAGGTAGACAGGGAGGAGATCCAGACTCATAGGAGCCACTAGCTAATTGAGACCACTCCACTTTTCCGGAAGTGCCATCGATTATTCTTTTGGTACATATGTATATATATATTTTGGGCACGACGGGGTCCTGTCCCGTCCATATGTCTAGTACTCTAGTAGAGGCTCGTAGATACGCAGTGTGGGTAATATGGTCTCACAGTCTTTATGTATATGTATATATATATATGTATATATTATTTTCATGGCCAAAGGGGCTTATGTTTATAAAAGTAATGTGTTTCAAATGTTAATAGTTTTCTATGATTATGACTATATATTATGAATGAGAGCAGACGAGTAACAGAATGAGCGGTGTTCGGTGGTTAGCCCCGGATACCCGTCATGGCCCGTAGCCCGGGTCGTGATATACGGACAACACCGAGCCTTATTATGGCCAGGTATAGGAGACATCGAGCCTTATTATGGCCAGGTACGGGTGACACCAAGCCTATATGGTCGGGTACGGTATCATTATAAATGTATATGTATGAAAATGTTTCTTTAGAGAAAGGTTAAGTATGCATGATAGCCGCCTTAAGAGGTATTTGGAGGTATAGATTGATCTCCGTATCTTATGTTATCTTTATGTTTTCATTATGTTACTATTCATGCTTTACATACACAGTACATTATTCGTATTGACGTCCTTTTGTTTGTGGAAGCTGCGTTTATGCCTGCAGGTAGACAGGAAGACGGACCAGACCCCTAGGCTGCTTCATCAACTAGTGTACAGGAGCGCTCCATTTGTTCTGGAGCTACAGTTCAACTTGTACTATTCTTCTGTGTATATATGGGCACGGCGGGGCCCTGTCCCGTCTTTATGATGTTATGCACTCCTCGTAGAGGCTCGTAGACAAATGTATATACCTAGATATCCTATAACCTCCTCGGTTCATATTTTCTTGTATATCATTATGGGCAGTCTTGCTGGCTTGTGTATATATATATATATATATATATATATGGGCATAGTTGATGATGATCATATAGATGAGCTATTATTTTGTGGATTCATGCCCTTATAGATTATGACAATTATGAGTTAGCCAAGTGATCCACCTAGATGTTATTAAAAGAAGTATGCTAAGAGGTGCTTGGTAGGTTAGCTCTGGGTACCCGTCATGACCCTTCGATTGGGTCGTGACACACGGCTTCCAATTCACGGTGGCCAACTACCATTTTCACGGCCCGTGAAAGTGGGCGTGAAAATGGTCCCCGTCCAATTTTCTGACGAAACGTATTCTCTCCGATTCGTTTGACGCCTAACCTTTGTAATCTTATTCAAACATGTTTGGACTTATAGAACTCCGAGATGCACCCGTAGTACTCATACACAACTTCCCAAATGATTTCCAATATGAACCTACGACAACCGACTTAAAACGAAACTTTAACGTACATGAAAAGCGAGGTGTAACATTTGTGTTACTTTTAAAAAATGTCTACTTCACAAAAGTGGCCACTATCTTAGAAAGGGAACATTGCAAAAATGGTTATTTTAATACTTTCACAGAGAGTTTATTTTAAAAATGGCTACTTTTGCAAAATAGTTAGTTTTAAAAGTAACTACTTTCACAAAATGACTATTTATGAAAATTGACTACTTTTAGAAAAAGTGACTATTCTTAAAAAGTATCTACTTTCACAAAGTGGCTATTTTTTTTAAGTGACTACTTTTGCAAAATGACTATTTTTGAAAAGTAACTACTTTTAGCAAGTAATATTTTAAAAAAGAGGCTATTTTTGTAAAGTAATTAGTTCTGTAAAGTTGCTATTTTTGAAAGTTACGACTTTCACAAAGTGCCTAGTTTTGCAAAGTTGAGAGATAGGGGTGGTGGTAGGGAGGTGAGAGGTAGGGGTTGGGGGTTGGTGGTAATAGGGGTAGGGGTGGGGGTAGTGCGGGTGTAGGGGTGGTTAGGTGGTGGGTAGTTTGGGTGGTGTAGGGATGGTGCACTACTAAAAAAATAGGGAAAATCGATCAAAAAATTGCGACCACACTTTTTGGTCAAAATAAAATCGACCACACGAGGTCGAAATTTTCAAAATTTAATTCTTTTTTTTTTTTGGACTTCGACCTCACCCAGTCGATATTTAAACATGAAATGAAATTTCGACCATATGAGGTCGAAACTTTTTTTTTGTACAAATAAGAAATGAAAAAAAAACATTTTATAAAAAATTAAATTATATAAATAAAACAATTAATTAAAAAAAAAAAGCATATTTTGACTGCACACGGTCAAAATAATAAAGTTGAAAATTTAATTATACTCCCCCAACGTCAATCGTCCTTCCCCACTCCCAAATATTTTATACCAAAACATAATTTCCCATCACTCCCACCCCCACCACACCCCTACCCCGCCGCCGACGCCCATCCCCGCCCCGCCCATCCCCAGCCGCCGACGCCCCATCCCCACCACTGCCTGTCCTCCATCGCCGCCCTTGCTGTCCGCCGCCACTAAAGGTAAGTGATTTTTTTGCCATTTTTTTTTTCCATATGGATGCACCAAAGTTCTCCTTGGCTTCCTTGTCAAAGGGATCTTCACATAAATACATGTAAATATAGGCCCTGCAGAGTAGTTCACTTTCCACCTTGCTCACAATCTCACCCATAACTACATTTTTAGTGAAGGTTTAAGTTTAAAAATAGAGTTGGAATAGATAGTGCACAAAAATTGGTCAGAATTAGGGGTGTGTTTGGTACGATGAAAATCTTTTTTTCGAAAAATACTTTTGAAAGATGACTTACTCATTTTTTTCGACTGTTGTTGATATAATTACTCTCTGTGTTTATTTTACTTATTTACTTTGCTTTTGTGGAAATTTTCAGAGACACATTACATAAAGCAAAAAACAATTTGTTGGTACTAAAAATCTACCAAATATTTCAAATTAACAAAGGAGGGTACTTCAAGAAAGTTTCAAGCTTCAACAAGAATAAAAAGTACTGGTTTTAGGTATATAATCTTAAGTAATCACTAATTATATCATGCATTATATAGTTTTCAGTGGTCCAAAATATGAACATGCTCTAGATTGACAGCAAGGGCGTTCCTTGCATATGGAAATTAATGCTTCCTTTTTTGTCCTCACCTGTGTCTAAATCACAAGGGGGAAATGAATCTTAAATAGATTGAGATGAACATTCTCACTGACCAAGTTGTTTATTTGCTATTAGGACCACTTCAAGCATTTGTTGTACTCAATCTTATTGGTACTCAAGAGCATCATAATTATCACAATTCTTGCTTTCTAATGTGGCCATTTAATTGGTACTCCTTCCGTTTCAATTTGAGTGTCTTACTATTCTTTTTAAGTGTTTCAAAAAATGCTTCTTTCTATATATGTATTTAGTGAAGCTTTAGTTTCAACATAGTACATGACATATTTAAATCCACAAGATATAAAGACATTTTGATACAATACAAACATCTTTAGTTTGAGACCGTAAGATTTGAAAATCTTCCTTCTTTTTTTAAATTTCATGTCTAGTTAAACTAAGATACTATCTATTAATTATACTTGCTTCTCCTTATGTCTAGCTGGTCACATGTCCCTAGTCCTGTCCCTATGGAATTCCTTTGCTACACTAAATGAAAAATGTTTGACTCGAACCATATATAGATCAAAGGTCATTACAATTTGTTTTCTTATAGTTGTCGTTACTGTGCTGGATGGAGTACTTTAGATTCTCATAATGACATATCATGCATGACCTTATCAATGAACTTGTGGATGTGGTGATCGAAGATGAATTTCATTCCACTGCTCAAAATAATATTTCAACCATTTTAGAAGATAAGCTTAACAGAAAACTATAATAAGTATAGTACTTGGTTTAGGAAATTATATGAAGGTTAGAAAAATATATCTAGACATCTATTGATTGATGTTTAGAAGTGCCTTGGAGAGTATGGCAGCTTGACATAATTTGATCGTATGTCCAACGTACGTAGATCTCCATATGCATAGAACTATAAGTGTGAAGTTATGATGGTTGAATGTACTCCCTTAATCCATTTTTACTTGTCAACCATATTATAAGTAGATGTCCGCTTTTACTTGTCAACCATATTATAAGTGTGAAGTTATGATGGTTGAATGTACTCCCAATCTCACCGTCATGCCCAAATCACTATCAATCACCATTTTTTTTTTCCCGCAGAAGCAGCTGAAATTCCATATTGCAGAAGCGCTTTTTTTTTTTTTTTTTTTTTTTTTTGGCAGAAGCATATTCAGGTTTTTGTAACAGCTTTTGGTTCATGTTTTTAGACTCTTTATTCAGTTTTGGTGCTGTCATAATCTTGAGCATTTGGGTCTTTTTTTTTTTACTGTTTTGGTTTGGTTTTGTTTTAGTTTTTGACTGTTTTGGTTTGGTTTTTGGACTGCATTTGGTTATTGCTGGTAAATAATTTAACTACTTCTACTGCTAAAAATAAATAAATAAATCTGACCGAACATTTATTTCAAAGGCTAGAACCATTTTGATCATCTTGATTAAGTTGCAGAAGAACAGATGCATCTTGATTCTGCATCTGTTCTGAAAGATCTATTATTTCTTTTAATCTACTGAAAGTTCATTTGTAACTATTGCTAAACTAAAAGGACATGAATAATGGTGTATAGTTTGAAAATTTTGGTCGACTGTTTGGAATTTAGAGTGATGAAGCTAGTTAGCAGTTAATCTTCTCCTCCTCTTTTTTAATTTCTGCACTATTATGTGTGTTACCTCTTAGTTATGTGTTTGACTAAGCTTGATTCCTAATCATGTGGCTTGAGTAGTTTAATTGTTAGTTGTATGGATCTGTTTAGTTTATATGTTAGTCCACTATTGGCTTAATTAGCAATTATGTGATTTGTTTGTTTAAGCAATTAGTTAAATCACACTTTGCTTAGCCTAAATTACCAATTAACTACTTGTTAGGATGTTAGTAGCTAGGCTAATGAGTTTTTTTTTTATGAGATAAATGATTTCATTGCAGGCATCAAGCAGATGCATAGAAGTTACAAAAGTAGAATAGCAAAAGGGCCAGCTCTCTTTATATAGCTAGTTAAGGGACAGGGGAGCCGACAAAGTTCGGAAGGTAACAGGGGAATCTAATGGAGATAAATAAACCCGGTATACAAAAACATGAGGCATTTAGCTTTTAAAGATTGGTAGGTAGTTGATATCCCATCAAAGCATCTTATTCCTTTCATTCCGGATACTCAAACAGATGGCTGCAGTATCATCTTCCAGATTCTCTTGATGGCACTATCAACTCTCTAGCTTGACTCCGACTTACAAAAACATCCCCGATACTCTGAGGCATGACCCATTTGAGTCCAAAAAGTACTAAAAACATATTCCATAAATTTGCAACTATTGGACAACTTTGTGAAATAAGTGGTTGTGAGTTTACGCTCCTTCATGCACATATAACATCGTTAGCCATCCGAAACGTCCTTCTAGCTAGATTGTCTTGAGTCGAAAGCTTCATGAAGTGCGATCCACGAAAGGTGATCTTAGGGGGCGGTTGATCTTCCATATAAAGAGCCAAGGCCGATGAGTACGTAATTTCATTACGCAATAGGCCTAGAAGTTTGTATCTTTGCCGTTTAACCGAGAACTTTCCGTTCCTTGTTTCTCCCAAATTGAGTTATGCGGTGTTTCACTATTTATTGCAACACACTTATGAAGTCTTTGCTAGTAAGCTTACCAACTCCTCCATTTCCCAATCTTGTATGTTCCTTCTAAGGATGATGTTCCATGAATTCCTTTCTCTGTGTTGTTAAGTGGCAGGTTTGGCTCCCCTTGATAATCGAAACATGTTGGGATAAGCGACCATTAAAGGGATGTCGCCTAACCATTTGTCTCTCCAAAATCGATATCTTTGCCCATTCCTATTACTAAGTGTTGGTGTTGTGAGAACTCCTCCCATAATCTTGCTTATGCTTCTCCGGACACCAACCCCATAGGCTCTATGGGATATGAGAGCACCGTGGTTTAGCGCTCCATCCTTGCAATAATTACATCCTTCCAAAGGCTCTGCTCCTCCCTTTGAGGGTATCTCCATAACCATTTCGGTAGTAGGCTTTTGTTGTGCGGTGATAAGTCTCTGCCGAGCCCGCCCAACTTTTTTGTAACAAGACTATTGGCAGTGCACCAAATGAAATTTATGGTCGGTGCTATTCCGCTCCAAAAAATTCCTTCTAGTTTTGTCCAATTGCTCCAAAGCCTTACGGTTATGGGATGTAGTGACATACTTGTAGGTTGGGATGCTATCACACATTTGTTAATCAATGTTAGTCCGTTTGATAGGTCTTTAGCATTTGCCAAGTAGCAAGTCTCTTTTCAAACTTCTCGATGACTCCACTCCGGATGCCCTTTATCTTATATTTAGCCCAGTGGGAGTCCTAAGTATGTGGTTGGAAAAGTACCGATTCTGCAACCCGGTATGTGTTGCCGCTTCCTCAACATTCGCACCTCATTTACGGATAAATCACACTCTTGAGCATGTTTATATGAAGACTGGCCGAACTGCTTCAAATATTAGTAGAGTAAGGTTTAGATGGAGGATACTGCTCTGTCGGCCCCACAGAAGACCAAAGTGTCATCTGCATATAGCAAATGGGAGATGTTGTTTTACATCCTTTCTATATCAAAACCGGTTAGCCATTGCAATTGCTTGGCTTTGTTCAACATTCTACTCAACCCTTCCTAGTATGAACGAGAAAAGGTGAAAGGGATCACCTTGCCTCGAGGCCTCTTTGTGAAGAGAAAAATCCTCTGGGCTTCAGTTGATTAGAACTGAATACTTCACAGTAGAAATGTTGAACTGAATCCATTTAATCCACCAATCACCAAACCCCATTTGTCTGAGCATAGATATGAGATAAGACCAATTCAATTGGTCAAAGGCTTTTTCGACATCTAATTTGCAAAGTAATCCAAAGACTCCTTGTTTCAATTTCCAATCAAGCACCTCATTAGCTATGAGTGAGGCATCGTGATTTGTCTCCCATGAAGGCATTCTGCTGACTTGAAACCAGTTTCCCCATCACTCCCCTTCACTCTTCCTGTAGAACTTTAGCAATGATCTTGTATATGCTTCCCGATTAGACTGATAGGTCTGTAATCCCTAAGCTCCAATGCCCCTTTTGTCTTAGGGATAAGTTCAATGAAGGAAGTATTACAAGACTTAACCATCCAGTAATGTTGATGGTACTGTTGCATAGCTGCTAACAAGTCTGTCTTAATAAATTCCCAAGAACTCGGAAAAAGGCCATAGTATAACCATCGGAGCCCAGGGCTTTGTTAGGGGCACATGATTTAATGATCGCTAGCACTTCCTCCTCTCCAAAGCTGCCGCTTCTAAGCTACTTTGCTTTTCCTCTCTGTGATGGAAGCAATTCCTTCGAAATTTACGATAGGCCTCCGGTCTTCTTGCTCGGTGTACAGTTTTTCAAAGAAGTCAAGTGTCTTCCTTTTTATTGTCTCCCTATCTTCGATGATCACATTGTCCACCGAAGTCTATCTATGCAATTGGATCTCCTATTAGAATTAGCAATCTTCCGGAAAATTTTGGTGTTCTTGTCCCTTCCTTGAGCCAAAGGCACCTAGATTTCTCGCCTCACGAGATCTCCTCTATCTTGGCCACTGTTGTATCTCGGACTTTCGGACTTGTCATTTGACTAGCCTCTGTCATGTTCAATTGTCTGCCTTCGTGTTTTGCTCTAAGATCATCAATTCATCTAGTGCTTTGCCTTTCCTAGTCTCTAATTTACCAAACTCCTCCTTATTCCAAATAGTTATGTCCTTCTTCAGATTCTTCAGTTTTTGCATAAGGATGAAGTCAGGTCGCCCATTGGAATTGTAGCTGGGCTAATGAGTTATCAACTCTTTTCTAGCTTCAGTTTGATTAGTATAGTCGTTGGATACTATTACGGTTAACTTCTGCGGACTAGACTGCATATTTTAAGAGTTGATCACTCATAAACATATAAAGTAGATCAGTGGTTCAATGATGGTTTCAGACTTACCTTAGTTATAATTAGTCAAATTTCCTTTAAGCTCCCATAACTGGTTTAGTGCATTTGGGATAAACTTTTAAAGAATTAATCAAGTTTTTTATAAGTTGTGATCTGTACAGTAAAAAATGGATTAGTCCATGATCAATATCCTCTTCAATACTTTATGCAGTATTGAAAGAAGGTGTCAAGAGATAGGAGACCTTAACTGAAAGAATAACTATGTCTAAATGATTCCTCCATCCTTGGCTATTTGTGGTCTTTGTGAGTAATTGAAATGGTGCTTAGCTTGAATGTGAATTCTTCATTGTTCTCTGATCTTTTTTTGGTAATTATGATGCCCTTTTTGAGAATTATGGTAATTATGGTTGGTGAGTCTTTTACTAATAACATATAAACTAAGTATTGGTTTAACAAGTTCAAACTTTGTGCTATTTGTGTAGATGGATTCTCGTAGTTGGATGTACAATAGATCTTATGATGATCCATTAGGGATGAGGGATGAATTTATAGCCGGTGTCTATGCTTTTGTTGAATATGCGAAGTTACTTGAGGATTTTACAGTTCATGGTGTGGTTAGGTGTCCTTGTGTTAAATGTGAATGTATGAATTACGAGACCCCAGAGATTGTTACGCTTCATCTGTATGAAAAGGGCTTTAAAAGTAATTATACAGTGTGGACTAGTCATGGGGAAACACACAACAATTTTGGTAGATCTCAGAACTTTGAAGTCGGTGAAAGTAGTAGGGGGTAGAACGTAATGTCCAAAATTCTAGAATGCACGACATGGTTCAGGATGCATATGGCATGCATTCGGATTTTGAATCTAGTGGCCATGTTGAAGAACCTCCCAATGAAGAAGCCAAATGTTTTTATGCAAAGTTAAATCAAGCTAGCCGGCCCTTAAATGATGGGAGTCCTCACTCTCAATTGTCTCGTCGTTTGTTAGATTGTTGAGTATGAAAGGTATAACAATGTTTCCGAAAAGGCAATGGATTCTATAATTGACCTCATGCATGAATTAGTTGACCCCACTCTAGAGATACCCGATAATTACTATAAGGCAAAGACATTGGTGTCCAAGTTAGGACTCTCGTCGGTCAGAATTGATTGTTGTGAAAATGGTTGCATGTTATACTATAAGGACGACGTCGGTCTAGAATCTTGTAAGTTTTGTGGTAGTAATCGATTTAAACGGACTGCAGCCGGGAAGAGAGTTGCTGTTAAGGCGATGCATTATTTACCACTTATACCAGGGTTAAAGAGGTTGTATGTATCTAATAGTTCCGCCCCTCATATGAGATGGCACAGTGAAAATAGAAGGCCACCGGGTGTTATGTGTCATCCATCTGATGGTGAGGCTTGGCAGCATTTTGATAGAACCTATCCAGACTTTATAGTTGAACCACGTAACGTTAGGTTGGTTTATGTTCAGACGGATTCACTCCGCATTCTATTTCTGTTGCTCCGTATTCTTGCTGGCCCGTATTCATAACCCCGTATAATCTCCCCCCTGAGATGTGTATGACTAGTCCATATATATTCCTTAATTGCATTATTCCTAGCCCCCGTAATCCGAAAGTTTTGATTGATGTGTATTTGCAACCACTGGTTGATGAACTGAAACAGTTGTGGGCTGTAGGGGTTGAGACATATGACACCCCGCCACACCCGAACCTCCACTCCCCACCCCATACACGTTAAAAGACTAAATTGGACACTTCAATGCGAATATATGTCCATAAAAATAAATTCCAACTTAATATATGCCATATCTAGAAACTAATTCTTAAATAAGAAAATCTTTTACATGTAAATAAAAATCAAGTATAACCAGTTTCTTGAAATGATGGATTAGCATAAATTTATATGTGATCTTAAAAGTCAAATGCAACTTAGATCAATGTAGTAAATTCACTTTCCACGTAGCTAACAAATTTTAAGGAAATTAGGGAAAATAACTTGGTCATCTAAAGGTTAACCACACAGTCTCTCGCTCTGGGCGTGGAAAAATCTTGGTTCGGAGCGCTTTCTCTCAATGGATCCTACGCGCGCAAATACGAATTTAGTTGGGCTCCAATGCGGATACCAAACACCGGTTGGAAAACAAAAAAAACTCAGTCTCTCTTTATCCCCGACACAGACACAGACACACTTCATTTGCCCTTTGTAGTCATAACAAAATTCTTTGTCATGGTTAATTATTTGTTTTTTCTAAAAAAAATAATCTCCAAAAATAACATCAAAGCTGCATGAAATTGCAAAAGAGAAAAAACGATAAACTTAAAAGAGAGATTATAGAACGTTAGTGTTGCAACCAAAGGTTGAATCTTCAATTTGCACTCAAATGGTACAATGTTCAAACGTTATCAACAAAATTTCTTTCTTATTTCTAATCCTATAACAAACACTGTTCCCCTAGAATAAAATAAAAATTAGAACTTCAACCTATTTCAATATTGGTTATAATATCGAAAGTAACTCAGGGGATGAAACTATTCGGTTTTTGATATTCGTCTATCCCATTTTATGCGATGTCACTATTTGGGGAGCCAATAATTATTTTTTGACTACAACTTTCTCAAATTCCTTTTAAGTATTCTGAATTATTAATTATATTGACTTATAAAGACTCCTCATTTAATTTTCAAATATGTAAATTTTATTTTAATAAACTGAAAAAATCTATATTCAAATTCAAGCCAAGAATTAAATTATTTGACCCTCATACTCCAAAGGAGTACACCCCCCCCCCCCCCCCCCCCCCCCCCCCCCGTCCCATATTACTTGTCGACTTTTTTTTTTTTTCACTCCCCTTAAGAAATCATAAATAAAAAATGTATTTTTATTATTTTACCTTTATCTCTCTCCAATATAGCACTCTAATCAATATTGATTATTTTCAAATATTTTCAAGAATACTTAACATTAAGTATAAAATGGGAAAAAATTAATTTATCTTGATTTTATAAACTGACCAGTAATTTGAGACATATTTTTAGTAATGTAGACAAGTAATATGGGACGGAGGGAGTAGTTCACTACCGATCATTATCACTATAATTTATAGGAATGCTACTGCTGCCGAGCCTTGGGTATGGAAAAATCTTTGGTAGGAAGCATTTTACCCGAATGGGCCCTACACGGCGCGGATTTGAATTTAGTCGAGCACCGGACAATAATCATCTCGTGCAAGTCACGTGGTATCCCTTTTCTTGAATTCTTTAAGGCTTAAGCTTCCTAGTTCATCCAAATTGAACTTCTTCCCTTCCTGTCTTGCTGTCAAATCTTTAATGCAATTAAACCCCCTTGAGTAATTCCATTTGTGGTTAGTTTTTCTTCCATTCTCATAGTCTTTCTTAGCATAAATTGTTATCTTTCTTACCTTTATTGAAGTATTTTGCTGGGTTCTTTTAAGTATCTCCATTTAGAATCTTGTATTGTAGCTTTTTAATTTCAAGAATTATATATTTTGAGATGGATGTTTTTCTTTTCTGAGATGGGTTTTCTGGAATAATGTTTGGCTGTGTTAGATAACTTCCTATTTCCATTAAAAGTTTCTGAAATGGGGCATTTTTTACCTAAATTAGAGCTAATTCTTGATTTAACTGTATGTTTGACTTGTTTAAGTTATAGTGTATTCTGTATGAAGTTCTCTTTTCACATATCTTTGTTTCATTATGACATTTTATTGTGAAAATGCCTATCTCATATTGATAGTTCTAGCCAAAAAAAAAAAAAAAAAATTTGGTGTTGAACCTCAATGTGATGGACAGAATGAAATAGCATTGATTGCCCAACTGCTATTTCTATTTTCTATGTAGGCGTTTGTCCATAGAAACCATAAAATTTTCACTATATCTGGATTTTTTGAAGTTTGAGTTGAAGATGGAGTTGTGTTTGGTTATAGTTTGCAAAGAATATTTGGTTGTTTGAATGTACTAAAAGTGAAAAAAAGTGAGGGAAAAAAAAAGTGAAAATATGGTTTTAGGTGTTTTCCAAATTCGAAATACAACTTCAAGTTGTATTTGGAATTTTCGTGGTCAAACGCTAATTCTCAAATGAAGCAAAAAAAAATTCTGGAAAAAAGTGAATAATTCTCATGGCCAAACGGGTAAATTTTTTGTTGTTTTCTGACTTTCATTTGAGCTTGAGCTCTTAAGGTTTGTTTTTTTATTTCAGAAAAAGCTTCAATCTTTGGTGAAGAAGAGAAAAAGAGAGTATTGGGTTAACAATGGATTCGGGTGATGCATCGGGGTATTCAGCTGGGGTAGATGATGATTATGAATCTTTACTTTCAACGACTGATGCGGAGCTCTTGAAACGGGCATGGCGGAATGAAAAGGCTGCTCCTGAAATTATTCAATTTGAGTCTGCTTTGGTTCAAAGATCCAGGGAACAAATTCAATTGATGGTATGCACAGTTCATATAATTAGGCCTCTTAAATTTGTACCTGGGATATTTATTCTGTTTGTATTTTGAACTTTGGCTTTCACCTTATCTTCTATTAGAATTTATATTTATTTTGTGTTAAAACTTGTATTGTTTTTTTTTTTTTTTGGTGAATCAACTAGGCAGTGTACCTAGTTGCTATTTTATAAATTTTCTCAAACCAGGTCTTTACAAAGAGCAAGCTAAATAAACAGCAAAAGCAAAAGCTAAACTCAAACTAGGACTCACCCCTTGTTTGATGTTACTACTGTCTAACTTAATTTTAAAAAAATCTGAATAGCAAATGATCTAAAAATGAAGTGTATTAGCTCCATCCAGCTCTTCTTGGCCAAAGCATACTTGTCATGTCTGAGTAGTGTCATTGTTGTATGCCATAGGCTTAGATAATAACTGGATAGTGATCTAATGTTAAAACTTGTAATTTTTATTTTTTTTGGGCATTATGTGGTGGAAATATGCTCCGCTGATTGGTAATTTATTAGTAGTTGTCTCCCTTACAGAAGGGTGTTTATAAAGGGACTATACAATATAAAATGGAAGTTTTTGTTTTGTCTAGCAGGATGCAACTGAAGTTTCCAGTTCTGCTTAAAAGGATGAAATTAAACTTTTAGATAGACAAACTTATTTCTGATAGAAAAATTTCAGTGGACAATTTTCAAGTTAATGCCTAACAGAATTTAATTATAGAGCAATTTTGGGCATTTTGTTTGCTATTAGGTGAAGTTTTTGTTATTAATATTTGGGAAAAGGGTCAAAAATATCCCTCTACTTTGGAAAAAGGGCTAAAAATATCCTCCGAACTAATTTTGGGTCAAAAATACCCCTCCCGTTATTAAACTTTTCAAACATACCCTTCTTTTAACAGAAATATCCAATCCCCTCAAATAACCATTTTTTTGACCCGACCCATTATTAACCCGACCCAAATAAAATTATTAACCCTAATCCACCAAACAATCCATCTTAGAATGTTACAGTTGGAATTATGACTTTTCTGTATCCGGAGGGGAAAATCTGCATTATTTAGTGAATCAAATCATAGTCTTTTTACATGTAAAGTTCACTGATTTCTCTAGTATGGCACGGAAAGAATGATAAAAGTAGAAAAAACTGCAGCTATATGGGGCACAAGAAATGATGAAAATGAAATAGGAGCTGAAAACGTAAAGTGGCATGGAATATAGATGTGCAGGAAAAGGATAGAGGAAATGACTCGCTGAAGTAATATTTTTGTGTTCACCTCCACAGTTGGCTATAGGAATTCCTAACCAAATTGAACTAGCCCCATATCATGAAATGACTGTCAAATGCTTAGTAACTGTTAAAGAAACACAAAGCTATTTGCGGAGTTGCGAGGGTAGCTTTAATGCCGAAATTATACTGTATAGTTCTGTTTGGAACTACTAAGATTCGTAAATCTAGTGCCCCTGCTAAAGGTTCTCTCATATGATGATGGAATAGTGGAGTGATATCTGAATTAATGGAAGAAACACAAAATACAAATAGATGAAGGTGTAGAAATAGAAGTTTGATACAATTGAATTCAACGGACAATAAATTGCAAATAAACCGAATACCTCGTGCTGGGAAATTTCAATTTAGAACCAAAAGTTATTTGGAACCCTAATTGAAATATGGGAACCCTCACTTTTCTCTCTCTCTCTCTACTGTCGATGAAGGGATGGGAACGTTTGGGTAATGTTTGGTGAATTAGGGGTTAATATTTTTTTGGGTCGGGTTAATAATGGGTCGGGTCAAAAAAAATGGTTATTTGGGGGGATTGGATACTTCAGTTAAAAGAAGGGTATGTTTGAAAGTTTAATAACGGGAGGGGTATTTTTGACCCAAAATTAGTTCGTCGGATATTTTTAGCCCTTTTTCCAAAGTAGAGGGATATTTTTGACCCTTTTCCCTTAATATTTCTATAGGAGCATGACTTCCGCAAAAGTTAGTAGTGGACCTTAAGCGTGTTTGGGAGAACCAGCTTTATTTGGAGATATAAAACAGGAAGGTAAATTGAAATGTACACTTAAATAGACAAATGACAGAACCATGAAAGAACCGTTAGAATCTTGTTTCACCGAAGATAGTTTTCTTATGATATAAGTGCCTGGCTTACAGTTGAAACTGGTAACTCGAGCTTAGTAACATGATGCTATTAAAATAAGTTGTTTAGTGGTGGTTGTGGTCCTTGTGGATATGATAATAATGTATGGTAAGAAGCTTCTTGTGATTGCTTCATTAGGAAACTGAAGCCTATGTTAAAGGATATAGCTGCATTTGGTAAATCACAAATGAAGTTATTGGTTGAAATTTAAACTGTGCCCTATCTGAATGGAATAGCTGTTGTGCTTTCATCTAAGCAAAGATTATCATGATGTGTGCTGTTGCTGCTACTTAATGGAAGTACTCCCATATTTTCAGTCTTGGTGTGAAATATCTGTTAAAATTGTCATATTAAATGAAGTGTAATGTAAAACTCCTGACACTGCAAATCTACATTTCATTTGATGATGCTGAAAGTTTCATCACATCTTTTGGTATATTGTTCATTTATGTGAATCTAATTTTGCTATAGTTTCTTGACTTATGTGACTCAGTATAAATTTATGCCTTTTCATGGCTTAAAATGAATTGCATGCTGATGCATCTTAATCTCTGCTCTTCAGGAAGAAACAGTAGAGGAATTTTCAACAAATGGTGTTGATCCTCTCACCGTGTCTCTTTACCAGATGGACCTCGATAGAACTCTGTTTCTATTGAGATCATATCTAAGAACCCGTCTCCAAAAGGTAGCCTTGAATTATAAGTATATTATTATGTCTTTGATTTAGGTGAAGTTAATAGGATCTCATCTCTTAGTGTCGCCCTGCAGCTTATCCCATGTTCATTCATTTCATAATTAATGTTTGACTGCAGATTGAAACTTATGCATTTCACATACAAAAAACTACTGACTTATGGAATCGTCTATCTAAACAAGAGCAGAAATTTGCTGAAAGGTAAAGTTGTTTCTCTTTATTATAAGTGTTCAATGCATACCAAGTGTATAATGTTAATTACCTGGGACGATTAGGTGTATTGACGACATGGAGCAACATTTAGATCAGTCTGTTCTCTCCAAGTTGCCTCATGGCTTCAAGTCCCACTTGAAGCAATCTTCACTAAGTTTGTCAGATGACATGGGTAAGCTTGCCATACTCCGTACAAGTTGATTGTGATAAATTTGTTCAAGTCCCTTCCCTTATCTGCTTCTTTATGCATTTCTGTGTGTGTTCGCGTTATCGATGTCGTTGTGAGCTAAAAGAGTTCCTTGGAGTCCTAGATTAATCGCCATACCATAATCAAAAGTATCTTGAAATAATAAAACGTTTGTTGCTAAGTGATTTAAATTGTCTATGAACAGCCAAACCTGCGACCTGATTGTGAGTTAGTTTAAGGCACGATCTAATCTCTTGCACTCATGATATTTGCTTGTCTTCTTCGCATTTTTGACATCTCAAATATATACTTTTGGGATTTACATTTGTACTGAAACAGCAGTTTCTCTTCTTGTATGCCTTTTAGTTCCTGAGCCGCAGCTGGATCAATATGTTATCTGCAGAAGCAAGAGATTTTTAGGATCCTTTCAACTTGATGACAGGTTATCTTCTTTACTATATTGTTGTTTTTCCTTGGAATCCTTTCAGTTATTGACCTCCATTAATCTTTTTTAATGACAGTGGGGAAGAACCAGTGAACATTGAAGCCAACGATTTGTATGCTCTGCCTTACAAGTCCATAAAGCCACTTGTGGAGAGCGGGCAGATCGATCTGGTATGAGAGTCTAGGAAATGCTGCCCCTTTGTTTTCTGGCCGCGGCTATTTCAGAAATCAAGAATTACATTATCCAGCAATGACATAGTTTGTAACAAATGCAGCATAGGAATTTTTAACTCTTTTATAGTCTCTTTAACTGCTGAAGAATATGTTCCCCTACTGTGGTATCAGTAGTGTTCCCTTGTTTGTGTCAATCTATTCTCGTTTCTTAATGATATTATTCCCTCCGTTCACTTTTACTTGTTTAATATAGTAGAAGTAGACTTTCAGTTTTGCTTGTTCACCTTAGCATATCAAGAGAAAGACAATTTGACAACAACATATCCAGTTTAATCCCACAAGTGGGGTTTGGGGAGGATAGGATGACGTCTTTATTTTCTCTATTTTAACTTTAACAATAATTCTTCATTTCACAAATCATTTCACAAGTCCATTGAAACTATAGACCATTAATATGGGTATGATAGAATTATGCATTTCATTTATTATTTTTTAAGGGGAGTGCAAAGTCCATAGTGAATAAGTAAAAGTGAACAGAGCAAGCAAGCAATCCTCTTGTGCACATTGTGCGAGTGGTGGTCGGCAGCGGAGGAAAAGGGGGTTTATTTTGTGAGGTATCTTTTTCTTTTCCTTCTTCGCTGACATGTTTTTAGTTAATTGGTCTGATTTGTTACATATGAAGCAACATTCCTTGAATTTATTTACCCACGCTCCGTTAGGTGGAGGTGTTCACTAGACACACTTTCGTGGGAGTTAGAAGTGTTCAATAGGTACCTAAATTGAGGTAAATAAGTCAATTTTATGAGGTCAAAAATCTTCTATTACCATTAATATCTAAATAATATAATAGGTTCCTAAATTGAGGTAAATAAGTCAATTTTATGAGGTCAAAAATCTTCAATTACCATTAATATCTAAATAATATAGTAAACTTCGGGTTTATTTTGGTTTTCCACTCAATGCCTGGTATTAACCAAAAAAAAAATTCAATCCTCGATTAGTTTAGATTCGTGTCGCATAAAGCTTATTAAATTGGGAAGCGCTTCCTATACTTGTGTCATTCCAATCTAACTTTATTATGATGTTTGTACAAAATTCTTTTTTTTTTTTTTTTTTGTATTGTTTGATTATATGTTGAACTTATCTGATTAGTTTTTGAAAAATGAGTTTTTCAATTTAAAAAGATATTTTTTACTCATAAAACTTCAATTTTTTTAAAGTGGAATGCATTTTCAAACATAATTTTAGTTTTCAAATACATTTTCAACGTTACTTTCAAATACTATTTTCCCCCAAATTTCAACCAAATCAATGTCAATCACGCAAGAAAATAGGATTTTAAAATGACCCTTTACTTACTAAAATACTCCTTCCGTCTCAATTTGTATTCCACTTTTTTTTCTTTAGTCGGTCTAAAAAAAAATGACAACTTTTTTTTTATAGAAACAGTAACAATTCGCTGGCAATTTGCAGGATTGCCCTTCGCTGGGGTGGTCTTTAATTTTTGTCTCTCAAAATGGTGGTCTTTAACTTTTGCTCTTCAGACAGAATTTCGCTGAGAATTTGGGCCTTAAAGGCAGAATTTGAATATTTCTGTCTTACGAAATTCTGCCTTGTGAATTATTATTTTTTAATTGAGCTGAGGTTTGAACTCACAAGCTCGAGGTATTAGGCGAAAGGCAAAACTTAATCACCAATTTGAAGGACAAAAATTAAAGACCACCCCAAATGAAGGACAACCCGCGTAAAAAAAAAAAAAGAGAGAATTCGCCATACAAATTTATGTGTCAAAGTCGGAAGTAGTAAACTGGCCCAAAATGACCAAGGAGACACAGAGAAGAAAGAGGAAAATGGGGTGGATAGGAGAGCAAATCGACTCAGTAAAGTCAATTCAGTTCAGACAACTGGTAACACAAGCTATTAGTTTTGGTTCGTAATTCATCTTTGCTTATATCTTACTGTTTCAATACAATTCATTCAGCCTTTATACACGCATGAATTCAGTTATTACTTGCTTTCGGACCTATTCAATTGTGCCTCTGCATCTATTCCGCCCACTTGGGTTGACCCGTCCCAACATATTCTGAATAAATTGACTCTTTTTGGCTGTCAAGTGTCAACTTCTGGCTAACCTTCATTTTTCCTGGATTTCGGATTTTTTTTTTTTTTTAGTGAATTTATTCGGATTTCGGACTTGGGGACTGGCTATATGTTCATTGACCTGATTGTTTTTGTTAAAGGTGTGTTTGGTATGAAGGAAAATGTTTTCCACTGGAAAATTACTTACTTATTTTCTTATGTTATTGTAACCATAAAATACGATCCTAATCAAAATGGAAATGTCCTACCTTTGGGTGCGGTTTGAACTATTGATTTATGTAATTGGAAATAAAGGAACGGAAATATGACTTCAACCCTTTTTTTTAAAAAAAAAAAAAAAACTGAAAAGAGGAATATGACTTCAATCTTAATTAGAGAAACAATACTCGACCATAACCATCCACCAAAGAAACTTGTTATTTTCCAGAATCAAGGTTTCCACAAAAAAAAAAAAAAAAAAAAAAAAAAAGGATTAGCATATATGTTATTTAACAAAAAAAGAATGCCACTTATATTAAACTTACCATTAGTATAAGCATCTCCTTAGAAATCGCACCCATTTGATGGTAGAATGACAAAGTTTGAATAGTATTTTGTTAGCAGTTATGGGTTATCCCTATACATAACAGAGCGGTGTAAGGTTTTGGAAGGGTAACCTAATGGGCCTTTGGCCCCTTTTGATATCTAAGCCAAGTTACTCCTCAGTCCCAATTTGTTGCGCAGTATTTCTATTGACATCTAGCCCAAATTACTCCCTCGTCCCAAAAAGAAGAGCACCTTTGTTAGAAACTCTAATTTTTTGCGTTCTCTTTATACCTTTAGCGGTATGCTCTTCTTGTAGTCCACATGATTTGTATGGGCAATTGTTGGTGCGTACGCAAACTAGCCCCACCCCGCCCCGCACCCCCCTAAACTAGCCCCACCCCACCCCGCCCCGCCCTATTGCCATCCCTATTTCATGGTGCATTTTCAATTTATTGTGTTTGCTTTTAATACCAAAAAAGCCAACTTGGATGTCTATATAGGATTGTTGAGCTTGTCTGAGACATCCAATGGATGTTATGATGAAGTAGCTTCGTGTTAGGTGGCATTTATTTGGTTGTAACTACGGGTGACAAAATTAGCCCATGTAAACAAGACCTGCCCAACCCGTCCAAGTTTGGCGGGTCATTGACCCCCCCCCCTCCCTCCTTCCCCCCTCCTTTTTAGTTGGCTCAACCCCCTTTTAGCCCAACCCATTTCGGTCCATCTAAAATTGGGGATGATATGCAGCCCAAATTGACCCATGAGAAACCTTGTCAAAATATCTCTAAAAAAAACATTTTTTGTTGTTTAATATGTTATATATAGCCATAATAAAGAAAAACATAGTTTTATTAGGTACTTAAAAAATTATAAAAGAACAAACAAAGAAATTAAAACTTAGTACGGATTGGAAGGGTTGGGTTATGACCGGCTTTTTAGCCCATTTTAGCCGAACCCATTTCAGTCCAAGTAACTTTGCAAATTTATTAACTCAGCCCATTTTGACCAAACAAAATTCAGCCCAACCTGCCCATTTGACACCCCTAGTTGTAATTGTGTCTTGTACTATTGCTTGTTTGGGTTGCTCGGAACTACTCTACAAGAAGGTCTATACCTTATTCTTCTTTATTTAATTAATGAAATACTATGAAGTAAAGGATCCAACTTCATACTCATTGTTGTCACGAGGTGAATTGTAGATCATGAAATAGCTGTGTTCTCTTATCAACCTATAGGCTGACATATTTTATGATATAAGGCTGAAAGATTTATACCCAAGTCAAGTACATCTGCATTAGCAATCTAAACAAACAGAGAGAACTGTTCTATGCATATTAATTTATTTTCTTTGGCATGAAAAAGCAAGAATTGACTTCATTGAATGGCAAGGTTGAATAAGATATATCTCCATGTAAGGATTTTAGGTAACTTAATGTTGCCCTTGGAAAAGAGTGATTAGCTAATCAAATTATCTTCTGAAATAATTAAATGTGCAAGTATGGAACTAATGCAGATGAGAGTCACAGCTAATTCCTATCATCTTCTCAATGATTTAATGACTAGCTTTGGCTTTTTTCTGGATTAGATGATACGAGCTAGTAGTTGGACATTTAGTTTGGGATAGAGGGAATATCTAGGTGGCGTTTGTTTGAAGAATTGAGCTGGAAACTCAGTTTTCAAAATTTTCAAGATGTGTTTGTTTGAGCTGTTTTTGCCAAAAAAAAGTTGAGTATTTGAAAATAATTCAACTCAAAATTAAGTTTTTGAAAATAAATTGAAGAACTGAGTATCAGAGTTTCTGAACGATTTGAATAACAGTGTCAAATTCTCTTAAAACGTTATTTTTATTTTTTCAGCAAAAACAGTTCAACCAAACACTTCTGGAAAAAATTGATAGACCAGAGTTTCAAACTGAGTTCTTCAATTTTTCAAAAGAAACAATGTACAGCCTTACACGCAGATAATGTTTTGAAATCTCTATTTTCATTATGAAATGTGAAATCTATAGTCAATTCTTTTGTTGCGTGAAATAGTATGAAAATAAAAGCTGAAAGATTATGTTCTTTACTTTATTGTAACGGTTAATATCCTTTGTTCTGACCCTTATCTCACATAATCACTTTCAGGGATGATCGTTGCATCAGCACTTATAATATGGAAAGCATTGATGTGTGTAACTGGGAGCGAATCACCTGTGGTGGTTGTGCTTTCTGAAAGTATGGAACCTGGCTTTAAAAGGGTGAGCTAAAGAAACTTGTTCTCAATTCTTTACCAGAGGTTAAAACAGTGTTATCAAAAGCGAAAAGCGCAAAAAAGCTCTAAGGTCCATCGGGGCTTTAAGCACAAAGCACAAATAAAGCGTGGGCTTTTGTGAAGAAAGGCGCAATTTTTTTTAAAAAAAAAATACAAATAAATATGTTTAGCCCAAGCCTAATAATTATAAGCATGAATAACAAATATATGGACAAAGAAATTAATTTTTCTTTTACGATAAAGTGTTTAGTGTCGCATCATCAGAAAAAGCTCATTTGCAAGGAAAAGTTTGTCTTTGACCTTGGTGACGACACTGAAGCGCACAATAAGTGAGGCGAACGCTCAACAAGTTTTGAGCCTCGCTTCAGGGCTTAAGCACACCTTTGACAACACTGGGTTAAAAGACTAGAGGAAATTAAGATATGAAACTAAGAAAGGGAGTCAAAAGAAGATTAAAAAAAGGCAGCGGTTTAACTATCTGGTATATCATCTAAATATGCACGATTTATGCCAATATATCTTCCCATGGACATAGACTTCAGGGTTTCAGTAGCAACTTGTTATTTGAAATAAATAATGAGCGTTCCTATATATAAATCTGTGCAACGGACACCTTTCATGTGTCATTGACAGTATGTTCTTGGAGTCTTACTGTCAAGGAACCTCAACTGAGAACTCTCCTGAATTCTTTTTCTTTTCTTTTGCACTTTCAGTGAGAAGTGGAGTGTTAGTTTCTCTTTCGACTCTATATTACTGAAAGCATCGTCTACTTTCTTGCAGGGTGACATTCTTTTCTTGCATATGAGTAAGGATCCTATTCGTGCCGGAGAAATTGTTGTGTTTAATGTTGACGTAAGTAGTGCTTACCATCATCCTCTGTTTAATCTGTTTTCTGCTTCAGTTACTTTGGCTTTGAGAAGATAAACATACACGATAAACAATATTTTCTTTGTATTGTGAACTTTGCCAATGATTTGAGAATTATTTATGTTTCCGTAGAGACAACTTGGAACCCTGTCAACAATTCTATTTTGTCCACACCAACAGGAGAGGGCACAGAATAAAATTCGATAAAATTGGTCTTGATGTACAGTATGTTGAATTGTGTGAACCGCCTTGTACAAAGGTTTAGTTTATTAGAGGGGGACACATTTATGTATTCATTTAGATATGTGTCATAATTTTTTTCTGGGTGTGAGACTTTAATGCAGGAGCTAAGTTTTGTTATGAGGTCATGTTAAATTGAGGGAACCACCTCATCTAATAGCCTAACTGATGGGAGATCTTTATTTATTCCATTTTAGATGTGCTAGGATGCACTATGAAATAAGTTAATGAAATCAACATTGAAATCTTTGTCGGGGAATTGGATGGATGGAAAATTAGGAATCTGATGCTAGGAAGAACTGATCATTAAATAGGATGTGATAGGCCTCAATCAATGTAGATAATAAAAAATTGACAACTAGTGTTTAAAAAGTTTCCAATGATGATGATTAATTCTACGATTATACTAGTTATAAAACCCTGTGCGTTGCATGGATCCAAACGCAGGTAAAAATGTTGAAATTAATGGTTAATTCTTTTATGAATTTTGAATTGAAATGAAATACTTATGAGTTTTTTAAAAAAATATCAAACAAACAACAACATACCCAGTGTAATCCCACAAGTGGGGTCTGGAGAGGGTAGGATGTACGCAGACCTTACCCCTATCTTTGTGGAGTAGAGAGGTTGTTTCCAATAGACCCTCGGCTCAAAAGAATTCCAGTGTTTTGAAATATCAAACACTGGAATCTTAACTCAAACTATTTCTTGTTTCTTTTTCTATATTCCTATCAAATATTCATGAAAATATCAACTTTATATAGATGACTAAATGGATATATGAGAATAACTGATGAGCATGAAAAAAGTAGACCCAAAAGTGTAAACAATGTTTACAGATGTCAAATCAAGTCGATGAGAAGTGACAATGCTTCCAGTTAAATACAAGCACGTGGCTATCAAGGAAGCCAAATAAGTGAATCATAAATGAAAAAGTAAAGTGGGCTTCGCAACCTCCAAAAAGCTGCACATGTTTACAGCCAACATAGAAGGGATACTAACCTTTTTGTCCCATAAAGGAAAGATACAAGCATAAAGCAGTCAAATACAACACTTTAAAGGCACTAAAATAAAAAAATAAGGAAAATACCCTTGAGAGCTGCAAGCAGACAAGTTGACGAACAACAATAGGCTACAAGCCTCTTATAATATAGTAGTAAAATAAGAGGGAGTTAAGCACCTGACTGTCAACATGTCTGCTTGCACTTCAAGGGTGTATTCAGTATTTTCTGGTTTTACTTGCTTTAAAAGTATTGTCTTTCACTGCTTTAGACGTGTACCTTCCCTTGGACCAAAGAAATAGTCTATGTTAGCTGAAAACATGTACAACTTTTTTGAGGTTATGGGGTTCATTTAACTTTTCCATCTACTGATTGACTTATTTGTTTTTCTTGATAGTCACGTGGTTATACTTACCTGGATGGATTATCACTTCTCATTGATTTGATTTGGCATCTATGAGAATTAGGTTTGGGGTCTACTTTTCTCATGTCGATCTTTTATTCTCATATCCATTTACTATATATATAAGTTGATATTCAAATGCTTGGTAGACATATAGAGAAAATAACAGAGAACAGTTGAGTGAATATTGCAATGTTTGATATTTTAAAAGGAAACTAACGTTAACATAAGTAATACACTATCATAAAAACGTTTTCCAACGTATTAATAATCCATTTTTAGTTTTAAATCATTAGTAATTGTTGAAGAGTTAAATGAAAAAAGTCTCACATCAGTTGTTACTGAGATGAGTGGTCTCCTTATATGAACTTGGTCAATTCTCCCTCATGAGCTAGCTTTTGGGGCTTAAGTTAGGCTCAAGATCCATTTCTTTACATGGTATCAAAGCAGGACTCATCTCACCAGATGTTGGGCCCCCATATTAAATTGCACATGCTCCAAATATCCAGCCCTGGGCTACAAAAAGTTCCACATCGGTGGTTAATGAGATGGGTGGTCTCCTTGTATGGAGTTGGTCAATCCTCCCCTCATGAGCTAGCTTTTGGGGTTGAGTGGCCAAGATCCAATTCTTTACAATAATAATACAAAAATACTTTATTATTTTGTAAAATTTATATAAAATAATTTCACTCTTTCTAATAGCATTGTGTCAATTTTATCTTAAAATTTGAAATGTACCTATATATTAATTAGTGTTTTGGGAGTTTTAGATTAATAAAAAAAAGTTATCATAATTAGATTTTGGTACTATCTTTAAAATAGCTGAAAATATTAATAAAGTAGAAATATACTCCCTTCGTCCCAAAAAGATTGTCTTAGTTTGACTTGACACGGAGTTTAAGAAATAAAGAAAGAATATTGAAATGTGTGGTCCAAAACAAGCCTTAGATATTTGGGTGGTTGTAAATCACTCCCTCCGTTCACTTTTACTTGTCCACTTTTGACTTTTCACGCTGTTTAAGAAATAATAAATAAAGTGTGTATTTTACCATGATGCCCATATTAATTGTTAGAGTAATTGTATTGGATTTGGAAAATGATTTGGAATGAGTAATTAATGCTAAGGGTAAAATAGGAAAAAAATAATTGTCTTATCTTGATATGTGGAAAATGACAAGTAAAAATGAAAATCTATTTTAGGAATAGTGGACAAGTAAAAGTGAACGGAGGGAGTATCTCATAAAGTTAAATTGTTTCTAAATATAGAAATGTGTCAATCTTTTTGGGACAAACTAATAAGGAAAGTAAGATAATCTTTTTGGGACGGAGGGAATATGTTTTTAAAGGATAACCAAATTAATTTTAAGTATATGTAAGAGAACCTATCACATGCAAACATTAGCTAAAAGATTTTAAAATCACACACTTGAGATTTAAACTTCTATAATACTAAATAAAGATTTATCTTATATTATCATCCAAATTCATACAAAAAGTTAATCACCGATTTCAACATTTTCACCTGCGTTAGGCCTATGCATAACACAGGGTTTTATAGCTAGTTTAGTACTAAAAGGGAGATGGGAGAGATGTTAGCGGAAGAAATGAACAAAAAGGGGAGAGAAATTTAAGAGGTGGGAGAGAATACCATGAGGAGATCAATTCATAATGTTCTTTATTTGTCAACAATCGTTCAAGTTGCTTTTTAGAACCAAATGCACAAGGATTCAATTTATAGAAATAGAACCCTAAGTATGATATAACTCTTGAAACAATGGCCTCAATCTCCCATCAACCCCTCCTCCAAAAAATAAAATAAAAAGAAAGGAAAAAAGAGAAGAAGAAAAAAAGGGACTCGAACTCTAACTAGATACAAACTTTCTCTAACTTTTAATAGTACCAGTTTCAAAAAAAAAAAAATCTCTTAACTAATAGATAAGATAGAACTTAGAAGTGGAGGATCATCAAACATGGGTCATTCTTTTACTAAACACAACTGTAGTGATGTAGTCCAATATTGATCCAAGGAAACAAAATGGTTCACTGAATAGGCCCCATTTAGTTTTGCACATAAGTGCTTTCTATTTCATTAATTGGACTTCAATCTGTCAAAGTCATCTAGCTGAAATCTTTGCTGTCATTTATATTGTCTTTGAAATTTACTTCTGCTGTTTTTTGTTGCACAGGGACGTGATATTCCAATTGTTCATCGAGTAATAAAGGTACGGCGGGAAGTATTATCTCTATACAAAATATTCTTTCATCTGGTTGTGCTTGATTATAGGAACCTGGTTGCCTGCATCATATTTTTCTGGGCACTGGTAATGAAACAAAGAATGTGCAAATGGCTATCAAACTTTGACAAGGAAAAGAAGAATATAAGGGACTGATAATATGAAGTGGTTTCTGAAGTGAATCAAGTTATGGATGACCCTCCTTCCTTAACTAGACTAGGGTAAGTAACCAAGCCAAGTAAGGGGGGGGGGGGGGTGCGGGGGGGGGGGGGGGGGGGTTAGGCCCTGGCTGGTGATTTGCCCTTTTTTCCTTCCTTGATAATTGGGAGAGGTGCATATGTAAAAAGTACCGCTAATGAGTCTAACCAGAGAACAGACTATAGCATTTGGCAAATATTAATATCAGCAACTTCCTATATCATTTTCTTCACTTGGTAATTCAATTCGTAGTAGCAGTTTGTTGTATTTACTTCGTAACCCAACCCCCTGAAGGAAAAGGGAACGGGAATTAAAATATTGTTGAATCATGTTGATTAGAAGGTATTTCCTGTACATAACTAGTTTTGGTTGTGTGCTGCATTGGTCTTCCTCTTGGGTAAACTAAAATACCATTACTGGAGAAGTTAATGTCCTTACAAAAGGTAATTTTATGATGCATATTAGGTAGTGGTCAAGGACGTATTGGATGGATCTCTCTCTCCGTCGAGGAATCAGTTATCATAAATTTATTACAATGCAATAGGTGCACATCAATCACTTCATAGTTTTCCAACTAATGAAAGAGTTCACTTCAGAGAGTGATCAAATGAAAGGGCCTTCTGTTACTATGCTTGTCACCTAATAATTGTTAAGCAAGGTTTTGTGGTTCTTAGTCCTCAATGAAGACTATTATAATTTTGCTTGTTTATGATTCGTATCTTTAGGAGACAACAACCCTGGTGACGACAGACCTCTCTATGCCCACGGTCAACGCTAGCTGCAGCGTCATCACATCATGGGAGAGCTGTTGGGTGAGTTGACCATTAGATAAACTCTTTAGATCTTTCCTTTCTCTTTTGTTGATGTCTGTGCGTAAGAGACCTATCAGCAATTGTGTGGTCGAGGTCTTTTAGTGGTGTTGCCTTGGCCGCTCATTCCCTTCTATGTGTTATCTTATTTGAATGTGTACCCCTTCCCTTTGGTTCTACACGATGCAATATCGCAAACTCCAACAACTAATCCATCATAAGTTTGTAGAATTCATATTGTTATTCGTTTAACTTGAGAAGTTTTTATTCGTTTAACTTGTGAAGTTTTCTCCCTTAAAATAAACGTTGCGCAGAAGCCTATCATTATTTCTGCCATTAATCCCATGCTAGGCAAGTTCAACTAATCTGTTGTCACTTGAGAAAGGATTGAAGTAGTACCTCACTCTTCTCTTCTTTTTTTTCTTCCTTTTTTTGATCGTGTGTCCCTTGTATGCTGAACCACTTGCATGCCAATTTCAGGTTCTTGCCTTATGTTGGGTGGGTAACTATAATCATGACTGAAAAGCCAATTATCAAGGTTTGTTATGAATCAAACTTCTAATTCTGCTTTCACTTTATGTTTACCCTGTGCGCACCCGAAGGGTAGCGGCCGCGGGTTCCCTTGTCATCAAAAAAATTCTGCTTTCACTTTATGCAATAATGTGTGAGTCTTATAAGGTTGACTAGCTAGGAGCAATGAAATCCTAATATTTGGCTCTTTTTCTCTTCCTGCTTATGCAGTATATATTGATAGGTGCATTGGGATTGTTGGTCATCACATCAAAAGATTAGTGGACCGTGGCTTCACATCACGGGCACAAAATGATAGCTTGAAATTAATATACTAGTTGGCATCCTTTATAATCAGTCTTGGCACCCCATGGATGATGCTAAAAACAGTGAAAGAGTTGATCTTCAGTTGGAAGAGCGGGTGAAGGAGGAGAAGATGCATAGCATGGAATATGGTTCCACTTGCATTAGTGTGAGTTTGTTTGGATAGAGAGAGAAATATGAGATCTTTTGAAAGAGTATAGATCCCTTATTTTCTTTTGGTGCACCCATAGAGTCCCTTATTGTGTAGAAAGAAGGTTGGGTGGAGTTTGTAGAGAATCACATTTTGTAGATTGTTTACCTTTTGGTATACCCTTTGTATACGGCAAGTTTAGTTGGCCATGTTTATGAATGAAAATACTTGTGCTTGATGTCAATACAATCAATATACTAGTTGTACCGTCCCTTTGCAAAAATGAATAGCTTTTCCAACTTGGCTAAATGATCTTCCATCTCACGCGATTGTGAGCCCATATCTTTCTTGAGCATACGTGACACTTAGGCCGAGCACTTCTTAGCAACAAGCAGTAAAATTTGCCTTGCGCATTCCATCACAGATGATGTGTTAACTAGCTTTCCATCTTCACAGTTGAGCTTCTTGATGTAATCACACGCTTGTTCAAGCTCTCCCATCACTAATGCCAACTTAGCTTTTCCTTTTGGTCTATCAAATTGTTGGAAACAAGAGGCAAAGCTATGAGAAAGGAAGACTTTTAACTGCTCAATTCAAATTGCATAAAATAAGAAGGCCTACTGCCGTTTTGTAGGCTCACAACTTAACTGCTAATAAGGCTAATAAATAGCAACAAACAAGTAGTGGGAGAAACAGGAGATAAACAATGAGAATCATGGCCCTGATGAAGGGTGTTGATTTTGTTTGTGATGCTAAGTGCTGTCAACTTAGCATTTTTGTCTTGATATTTTGTTGTAACTTTTGGGTTATTTTGCTATAAAGTTCTAGAAATCAGAAGTTAAATTTAATGTGTGGTGGAGCTTTATTTTAGCATAATATAAGGAGTCAATTTCCAGGATTTAAGGGATTTGATAGACTTCACTTTATGTACTCTTTGTATAAAATAACTTTTGCTGTATGAACTAAAATCTCTAGATTAGCTCCATTTTTCTCTTTTCCACCTTCAGCTTCTCGATCTTTGAGGGATTGTTTTCAAAACAAAAAAAAAACAGCAACAAGTTTATTTGTCCAGCTCTCTTCTAATGGCTTCCATCAACACTTCTCTTTCACCCCCTATCTTTAATGGAGAGAACTACCAAGTTTGGGCAGCGAAGATGAAAACATACTTAAAGGATCTTGGATTATGGAATTATGTCGAAGAAAACAACGCTCCAAGCCCTTTGAGAGCAAACCCAACTCTTCAGCAGATCAGAAATCATGAAGAAGAGATGGCAAAAGGTCCAAAAGCCTTATCTTACATTCATGCAGCAGTCTCAGAATCAATTTTTATGAGGATCATGGCATGTGAATCTGCAAAAAAGTTTGGGATATGCTGAAGCAAGAATTTCAAGGGAATAATAGGACAAGGTAGATGCAAATTGTAAATCTCATAAAAGAATTTGAGATGTTAAGAATGAAAGAGACTGAAAAGGTGAAAGATTATATTGATAGAATCATGAAAATTGTTAATCATGTCAGGCTGTTAGAAGAAACACTAGAAGAGAAGAGGATTGTTGAGAAGGTGATGGTGACGATTTCAGAAAAGTTTGAAGCGAAAATCTCCTCAATTGAAGATGCTTGGGATATGTCTCAGCTCACATTGAATGAACTTTCTAACGCTCTTCAAGCTATGGAGCGAAGGAAAGCTTTTAGAGAGGAAGAGAATTCAAGTGAAATTGCTCTTATAGTTGTTCAAAGGTCCAAAGCTCAATCTGATGGTGACTCAAAAAGGCAATCAAATGGAAGAAATGGCAAGGAGAAGAAGGATCAATATAACAACAGAGGGAGATTTCAAAGATCCAAGTCCCCACCTTGTCCCTATTGTAAAAAGACCAATCATGCGGAGAAATTTTGCTGGTACAGACCTGAAGTTCAATGTAGGGTCTGCAAGCAATTCGTTCATGTGGATAAGGTGTGCAAAACAAATCAAAACCAGCAAACTCAAGCGCAACCAGCTCAAGCCCAGCCAGCTCAAGTTACTGAAAATGCTAACTATCATGAAGAGAAGTTATTTGCTACTTCTACTGTTGGAGAATGCAATATAGCAGCTCAAGATGATGATGTGTGTCCTGTGGATAGTGGATGCACACATCATATGATATCTAACATGAAGATTTTTGAACATTTGGACAAAAAATATTTTTCCAAAGTCATACTTGGAGATGGTAGACTTGTAGATGCAAAGGACAAAGGAGCAGTTGTTGTTCAAACTCCCTTAGGTACAAAGCTTATAATTGATGTATTATTTGTTCCTGAAATTAGCCAAGGTCTTCTCAGTGTTGGCTAGTTGCTAGATAATATTTATGCATTGTTATTTAAAGATAAAGCATGTGAAATCGGTCAAAATGAATAACAGAAGTTTCCCACTTGATTGGAAACATGCTGAGATTGGAGCTTATGTCGGCATACAATCTGAAAGTTACATTTGGCATAAAAGGCTTGGCCACACCAATTTTAAATCTTTAAAAATGAAGCAAAATAAGGAACTTGTGACAGATATGCCTTCCATAAATGAAACCTCTAATGTATGTGGAGTTTGTCAAATTGGGAAGTTAAGTCAATCACTATTTCCTAAATCAAGCCTGGAGAGCTACCGAAAAGCTCCACCTAATGCACACTGATGTGTGTGGACCTATGAGCAATCCTTCTTATAGTGGCAACAAATATTTTGTTTTATTTATTGATGATCTTACGAGGTTTTGCTAGGTTTATTTCCTAAAACATAAATCTGAAGTATTTGTCGTGTTTCAGAAATTTAAAGCAATTGTTGAAAATCAATGTGGATCTTTGATAAAAATCTTAAGGTTTGATAATGGGGGTGATTTTACTTCCAATCAATTCAAGAAGTTTCTTTAGAAATCAAGAACTCATCATCAACTTACAGTCACTTACATTCCACAACAAAACGGCGTAAGTGAAAGAAAAAATAGGTCCATCATGAATATGGCTAGGTGTCTTCTATTTGAGAAAGGTTTGCACAAGGTGCTTGGGGCCGAAGCTGTGAATACTATGGTTTATCTTTAGAATAGATTGTCGACAAGAGATATTGAAGGGAAGACTCCGTATGAAGCATGGATTGGAACCAAGCCATCAATTGCTCATCTTAAAGTATTTGGCTGTTTCTGTTACTCTTACATTCCGGAAGTTAAAAGGGATATACTTGATCAAAGAGTCGATGTTGGAATATTCGTGGGATATAGCAAAAGAATTCTAAAGGCTATAGGATTTTTAATCATATTTCAAAGCAAATATAGATCAATAGAAGTGTTAAAATTGATGAGGATGTTGCATGGCACTGGAAGAAAGTGGTTGCTATCCCTTCTTTTCATATTATTTATCTAGAACAAATTGTCCAAGAAGAAGAATTAATTCCAGAGAAAGAGGATTCTGAGGATTTTGAGGTAAGAGGTACCAGATCAATTGAATATATATATATATATATATATATATATATATATATATAGCAGATGCAATGTAGCTATATTAGAGCTCGTGTAGACGATGCATAAATTCCGATTGAGGTGGTTGTAAAGGAGCTCAATATGATTAACAAGAATAATACATGGGTACTGGTACCTAGAACTCACGACAAGCAGATTCTTGGAACTAGATAGGTGTTCAAGATTAAGTTGAATTCAGATGGAACACTCAACAAGCATAAAGCAAGGCTAGTTGTAAAAGGGTATGCACAACAACATGGAATTGATTTTCTTGAAACCTTTGCACTTGTTGCAAGGTTTGATACCATCAGACTGCTTCTTGCAATAGCAACCCACCAAGGGTGGCAAGTGTTTCAATTGGATGTAAAATTCGCCTTCCTTAATGGGTTTCTTGAAGAACAAATTTATGTAGAGCAGCCTGAAGGTTTTAAAGGAGCTGCCAACCAGGTACATTTGTTAAGAAAAGCTCTTTATGTCTTGAAACAGGCACCTAGGGCCTGGTATACACGGATTGATAGCTACTTGCTGAATTTGCGGTTTAATAGAAGTTGCAATGAAGCAACTTTGTATATTAGACTTCAAAATAATGACTTTCTCGTAGTTTCAGTCTATGTTGATGATCTTTTGGTGACTAGCAGCAGCATAAAGTCTATCATGGCTTTAGAGAGCCAATGAAAAAGGTTTTTGAAATGAATGATCTGGGCAAGATAACTTATTTCTTGGGAAAGGAGGTTAATCAATCTTCTCGAGGAATTTTCATTTCTTAAAAGAAATATGCTAACGAAATATTAAAGAAGTGTTGTCTTGGCAAATGCAAACCAGTGAGTACACCTGCAGTTTACGGAGAGAAATTGATATAAGAGGATGAGTCTGGTTTGGTTGATGCTTCGATTTATAGAAGTTTGATTGGTTCCCTATTGCATCGGTC
This sequence comes from Lycium ferocissimum, assembly GCF_029784015.1. Classification (NCBI taxonomy): domain Eukaryota; kingdom Viridiplantae; phylum Streptophyta; class Magnoliopsida; order Solanales; family Solanaceae; genus Lycium; species Lycium ferocissimum. Next base: position 12,315,055 of record NC_081352.1, read on the forward strand.
AGCCACCAGGCCTGATATTGTGTATGCAACAAGTGTGCTATCAAAATTTATGCATTCACCAACTGAAAATCACCTCAAAGCAGCCAAAAGAATTTTGAGGTACATTCGGAGTGCCATTGATTATGGTGTGTTTTATAAAAGAACCACATCTATGAAATTGTTGGGATTTACTAATAGTGACTGGGCTGGGTCACAAGATGACATGAAAAGTACTTCAGGATATTGTTTTACTCTCGGATCAGGTGTCATTTGCTGGCGCACAAAGAATCAAGGGTCTGTGGCTTAATAACAGCTGAAGCAGAGTATGTTGCTATCGCAAGTGCTGTTAATCAAGCCTTATGGTTGAGAAAAATATTGATTGAGTTGGGGTTTCAGCCAATAAAAGCAACAAAAATCCTTTGTGATAACAAATCTGCAGTTGCCATGGTAAAGAATCCGATCTTTCATGGAAAGACTAAACACACTAAAATCAAATATCATTCCATTAGAGAAGCTGAAAGGGAGAACGAAGTTTAAATTTTGCATTGTTGTGGTGAAGATCAACTAGCTGATATTTTTACAAAAGCACTACAGAAACAAAGATTTGAGCTTCTTAGAGCTATGCTTGGAGTATCCAGCAGCACTTGCATCAAGGAGGAGTGATGAAGGGTGTTGATTTTGTTTGTGATGCTAAGTGTTGTCAACTTAGCATTTTTGTCTTGATATTTTGTTGTAACTTTTGGATTATTTTGCTGTAAAGTTCTAGAAATCAGAATTAGATTTAATGTGTGGTGGAGCTTTATTTTAGCATAATATAAGGAGTCAATTTTCAGGATTTAAGGGATTTGATAGACTCCACTTTATGTACTCTTTGTATAAAATAACTTTTGCTGTATGAACTAAAATCAGCTCCATTTTTCTCTAGATTAGCTTCTTCTCTTCCATGTTTGTTTTTTCTTTTCCACCTTCAACTGGGAGTGGAACTAATTTTTTGTCAAACTAATTTCTTTTCTTGGTGGCATACGCCAATTTTTGGAGGGATCTCATTGTTGAGTCTCCCTAACAATTCTAGTTTCAGTCTTTTAAAGTGAATTCCCAAAAAGAACAAAAAAAAAAAGGCAGTTATTGCTGCAACTAGGAGTGGAACTAATTTTTATCAAACTAATTTCTTTTCTGGATAAGTAATACGCAACAATCTGAGAAGGGAAATATCTAATCAGTAAGGGAGTTCCTTCTGTGACTGATCTCATGGTTAAGCTTGATCCTTCCGTTTTCATAATCGTGAATAATTCACCCTATTATTTGTTAGAGATTTTGAAAATGATCTAGGATTTGAAGTTTATTATATACCCTACCTATCCAATGGATTTCTCAACAATTATATAGGGTTTTGACTAAAATTTATTGGATAGCGTTGGACTTGTACTTTCCATGCTAGCTCCGCTCCTGTTTGAAAACATTTTGAATGTAATCAAATTTTCAGCAGTAATAATGTGTTTTTGCTAATATCAGCCTCTAAACAACACCCTTAACCCAATGTGGAATCATGTTGGATATGGATTACATGATTTCCTCATATAAGAGTTCAGGAGAACAATTTTTCAAAGGGTGACATCACTTGCAAGAGAAGTGAAAAAACAAAAGGTAGTGGTTAATTAAGCATGACATGTCCCTCATCGACTGAAACATTAGTAAACCAAGAGTTGGAGGAGTATAAATGTATAGGGAGGAGCTTCGAGAAACATACTTACCTGGACGGGTCAATGGGTGACCAACAAGGCCCATGGCCAAGGTTGGTGAACTCCATTGCACTTTGGAGGGGTGCCTGTCTAAGTTCGGCCCAAGTGGTCGAGCCTACGTCATAATTTGTGGCAGCGGGGGCCTGCGTTCGCGCGGCTCCTACCCAATTCTTTAATGACACTTTACTTCTTTATGGGTTCGGTATTCTCAAAAATCACCAAATGAATCTAGCTAAAGGAGACCAAAATTTTATTAGTCGCTTCTATTTGAAATAAAAGGAGTAAGGCGAGAACGTGCAATTTAGTCAACAGTGGCATATACCCATTGTTTCATTTTTTGAAATTAGCTACACCTGTTAGTGAGAAGTATTCATAATAAACATGACAATTCAATAATTGTTATAAAATAATAAAACAAGAACAAGAATATTGTAGAGAAAGAGAAAAGAGAGGAGATATCTTTATTTCTCTTAAGGGATAGGAATACAATGAAGGGAACATCTCTATTTATGTAGAAAACTGACTTGGTCCCAAAGTTATTAACCCTAATTTCTCTCTTAAAGATAGACATCCATAATAAATGATATTTATCTATAACATGATAGACATCCATAAATAATAAATACATAATATTTATAACACTCCGCCTTGGATGTCTATTTGATAGATAATGTGCCTCATTATAACCTTACTAGAAAAAATTCAGTGGAAAAAATTCTAATGAAGGAAAAAGAGTACACATTTCTGATACTACGCATTTTGGTTGCCTCATTAAAAACCTTACCAGGAAAAGCCAACTGGGACAAAACCTTGGTTAAGGGAAAAAGAGTACAGCGCGTATTAACTCCCCCTGGTGAGAACATCAATCCAAAACTTGAATCTTTGCATTCCAGTCTTGTGGACCATCTTCTCGAAAGTTGCAGTTGGTAGAAACTTTAGTGAACAAATCAATCATATTATCACTTGAACGAATCTTTTGCACGTTGATATCACCATTCTTTTGGAGATCGTATGTGAATAACAACTTTAGTGAAGTATGAATTTATCGTCGTGATGATATCTTTGGTACAATATCATGGACGATATATCATTTGTATCGGTTCACAATATGACATAACTTATTGAGATCTCATCACTTTCATTATTTTAGGTACCTAAACCTCTCATGAGGTTTCATGAAGTGTCATGTCGTATGCTCTTCAAGAGCACATTACCTCCTTATTATGACCATTTTGATCATTTGCTCCTCTCCCTTTTCAACGATTATTTCATTTGGAACCGGTTGATCTACCATGCTTCATGCATGTTGTATACTTTATCCTTCAGGGACATTAATATTGATAGGAGCATTTTGCAGCTAAAATATGAAACTAGTTTTGGGTCAAAGAAATGCTTCTAGCATTTAACTTGAATCACTTTTTGAATGAGGATCATACTAATGATAATTCACAACATATTTCCTAGCTACTTATTCTCTCCCCCTTATGTTAGAAAAACTAACATACATCCCATCTTCTCTATGGGAATCCATCTTTGTGCATCATGGTAGATTAATTAATTATATACCACACATAAAAAATTGTTAGATGGAAATATCTGGTGCCTAACCCTGAACCATGTGAAGGGAGAATTAATCATAATTTATTGGTCTGAAGCATACAAGTGATGTTTTATACAATATATCATATCTCAGACCAGCACATGAAGCTTTGTTCTCATAAGCAATGATTTAGCTATTTAGTGGAGGCATTTAACGACAAACCAGCTTGGATATAAACCAGCATTATCAAGATGGATTCTCTTGATTACATATTCTGAGAATTGTGCTCTTAATTCAATTGTTTTGAGTAAGTAATTTTGTAAATGTCAAACTGCGGGTTGACAATAAATGCACAAGTGACCATCTCATTGATGCATCTATTTAACATATCACATAATAGGTGAACAGGTCCATATTCAACTTTTATATTTTTCCAGAATTTAGGGAAGTCAATCCCAACATTAGCCGGTATAATCAACTTATCATGAGAACAAGCAACAAAAATAATTTCTTGAAGAATCTTCTAGTTCTTCAATATATGTCAAATATTCAATCTGCACATCATATTTGAATCGGGATGCCCATACCGCTCATGCCGAATAATAAAATTATTTATAATAGTAAACTTCAAGTTTACCATGCCATGTGTATTTGTTTTAGTAAACTTCTGGTTTACTTATGAAATGAATTATTTTTTGTACCAATAAGCTTCTGGTTTACCATGACATGTGATTTCATCATGCTTATATTTGTGTAGTATAATTTGGAGAATAAAGAGGGTAACCATTCACATACATACTTCTTACCCACTATGATTTTGAAGATAATTAATCCTCCAATCATTTATAGCTTCAATATGATAGCCGTTTACTTTAGTAAACTTCGGGTTTACTACAACTTGTATTTCAATCATAACAACTTCGTATATTACAATCTAGAACGAATTACAAATAGTATATAAGATCTTCAGGAGCCTTTAATTTATTCTCCATAATCACATATCGTTTGGACACTACTAGTGCCATGATCTTCTAGATAAATAGTTAGCTCTTCTGGAGCCCTTAATTGATTTTGTATTATCAAATATTACATTGACATCGCTGATGTCATGACAACAAACATTGCAACCAAATGAATATTTAAAGACATTCTTAAATTCATACATGACAAAAAGTAAATTACTATCATCAACGTCTATGGTAAATATTCCCTTCAGGGAGAATACCCATTATCATATTTATATGATCCACCTCAACAACACTTTAAAGGTCAAGTGCGCCTCCACTTTGTACTCCTCTCTTTTGATGGAGGATTTATATAATTTATCAAATTAGGTCGCACGACAACTGCGTGCCCCATGACATTTCGTACCACTTTGAGGCAAAATTACCTTCACCTTTTGTAGGATCATTTTGAGAACCCATAGTGTTCTTTCTTTTATAATTACCACAATGATGCCTATTATTTTGTCCCTTGTCACGTCCACGTTCATTCATACGGATACAATAATTATTTTGTCATCTTTCAGACTTATCATATACTGCTACCACATTCACTTCAAGGAATGGAGCAAATTCAAAGGGGAACATTAATTTGCTCAGTCATCATTATATCATCAATATAGTGCATCGGGACTTAAACCCACGTCTTATTCATATAACCAAACGTCTTATTCATATAAAGGCGTTTTTGGCCACAATGCAATGGGACTTGAATCCAAAGATCTTATATTATCATCATAGTGCACCGAGACTCCCTAGATGTCTTACCCTCTTGATGCGGGGGACTTAAATCCACCGTCTTATGTTCAACCAGTGGCATAATAGGCCAAAGGGCATAAGTGAATTAAATTTCAACAAGATATATAAAATATAATCATTCCAGGAGACATTTTTTTTTCTCGTATATTTATAAAAACTCTATGAGAGTTCAAGTGAGCCAATCAATGTCCAACATCTTCAATGGTAACTATATCAAGCCTATAAAAATATTACTAACCTCTTATTATCATAGGCAAAATCCATCTAAGTTATTACATCAAACTTTTGTGACATAAGCTATATAATGGGAGGAGCAGTCTTTGAAATAGCTCAAACTAATGTCAGTTTTATATTTCAAAGATGCTAGTACAATAACAAAATTGCAAGTCACTGTATTATGACAGAAAAATTAGTAATTATCAAGTTAAGGTAATAATTACACTTCATAAAGTAAGACCAATATGTCAACTCCAAAATAGATTCTCTAGTCAAGTTTGTCATCTAGAAATACTCCCTTACAATCCATACTTAGTTTTAGCAAATTGAGATACTTAACTTGAACCTCAAAGTATCATTACTGTTGCTTTTTTTTTTTTCTTGTATGTTATCAAACAATACTCCCAACAAATAAAGTAAAGGACTATTCCATTTGTCGCATTTAATATTTTGTTTTGAAATCCAAATTTATAGTTACCGCGATAGCAAATAAAAATATTTTTTCCAGCTACATAAGCCATATCATCGGTTAAAATCATAATTTTACCCATAAATCTTAACACGCAAGGGAGACAATTAATCAAAGTTCATAAACCAACAAGAGTCGTGATAACTTCACAATCAAACACGCGTCCGTTTTTATAAGCTTTTTATTACATACTGTCACATTCACTTCAAGTAATGGATCTGTATTTATAACATTTATCAAAGGTTCTCATTCTTCAGGAATGGAACAAAATCATCTCTAAGTGTTCTGAGCATATCAAATTATGATAGCTTAATACCTCTTTTAAGATGTTGCTACTTCAGGAGCAAATCAAGGTATCCATATAACGTAGAGTATTTTCTCTAACATATCTCCAATTGTAATCACAATATGCCTATAATAATATTACCACTTCTGGTGATTATAGGCGTAAATGAATTTAACCTCAACAACGCTTGGGAAATATTATCACTTCTGGTGATTATATATTCTTGTAAACTCTCATTTAGCCATTAAGGGATATAAAATTAACATCATAATCCCTCTTAACGATTTTTTTTCTTCAGGAACAAATTTAGACATAAATGGTCCAAAACCAATTAGGTTCCCTCGAATCCGATGAACCCAACAAAGTTGATATTATTAGTAGCAAAAGACAAGCAACATAAAGAACTACTAACCTTCCTTATCCCAGTAAAGGGTTCGTAGCTTCAATTACTTCATTCTCCTTCGATGCTTTAAAAGGTACTTGCTCGAGATGGCAGAGTCTCGTGCTGATAACGTGTTATAAAATAATAAAACAAGAACGAGAATATTGTAGAGAAAGAGAGAAGAGAGGAGATATCTTTATTTCTCTTGAGGGATAGGAATACATTGAAGGGAACATCTCTATTTATAATAGAAAACTGACTTGGTCCCAAAATTATTAACCATAATTTCTCTCTTAAAGATAGACATCCATAATAAATAATATTTATCTATAACATGACATCCATAAATAATAAATACATAATATTTATAATAATAATGAACTTTTGACCACGTGACTTATAAATAAGTTGGGAAAGATCGAAAGTGCTTCAATTTGGCAAAGTCAAAGGCCTACATCTGTTGAAGTGATAAAAATGGACAAAAACTGCTCAAACTTTTAATGAATTTTTTAACTAAATCTGTCACGGTTCTGTTAGACTGTACATCAAATATTGTAAAGGAACATATGTATTCTGGGATTTATAAGGACAAAACTATCAAACCCCAAAACTTAAATAACCATTTCACCTGAAAACTTATTGAATTGGCGTTCATTTCAAAATTTCAACCTCCAATACGGCTTCCTACATCTTTGGTTCTTTTATTTTCACGTGCTCGAGTTGAAATACTAATTGGTGAAAGTCTGAAAGAACTGAAAATAACTTGTCCTGAGCGTATGCTTATTCTAATTACTCAGATTTTACTTTCCATGTCTTGAATGAGAAAAGGAAAACAATTATGAGTTGTTTATAGGTAGGATGAGACCCCTTATAAAAACATGCTTTTCTATCACTATTGGTGATGAACAGGGCAAACTACGCATAAAATGAATGGTACTAGTTATTAATTGACTTGGATGATGAAGACCAGTACTGAATTGAACAGACATAATTTCATCACCCAATATTTACACGGCTAAAAATTGACAACTTTGAGAAAGAATAATCAAAAGAATCAAAACGGGAAGAAAAAAAAATGACATTTGGGGATCAAAAGGTTAATAATCTGGGACAACAACGAATAAATTTTAAAAAAATCATTTGCAGTCACATAAGAGTGGTATAGTGGTCATCTTTCTTTCTTCTTTCCATACGGCATAGGCATATATCAAAGATATTTTGTATTGAGCTAAGGGAAGCCCACCAAATGTCATAGTCCCATAAGTTTCGAAATCCGGTCTGCTATATTAGCTATTACAAATCCTGCAAATACCTGCAATCAACCAAGCCCAAAATCATGTTTTCCCTTGATTAGTAATGCCTCCTTAAAGATAGAAAACGAGTCAAAAACCAGTCATTTGAGCATTGCAAGAAAAAAGAATTGGAGTAATTATAAAAGAGAGACTCCAACTACAATATGGAGAAGTTTTAATTTTTTTTTCTGGTCCATTCCTAGCTAAGCTACAACGGGTACTGCATCCGGCTTTTCAATCCGGCTTTTCAATAAACACAATGACAGGATAGAACTCAAATTTTAGTGCTGCAATCAAGTTTCCTTTTTCTGCAATAATGTTGTTACCTGTGCTGAGCCAAGAATGTATATAGCAGAATAATGACGTCCATGAATCACCATGTCAGCCACCATTGCAAGTGGAATTGTGAGAGACATGCCGAGAGTTGCAACTAAAGGAGTTGTCCAAACAACACACAGTGCCCTAATTAGAAGAAGAAGAAGAAGAAAGCAAGTTACAGGTAGAGTTGATAAAGCAGAGGTGATGAGTATGTATGGGTGGTGGATAACTAATCTTTCATACCAAAAGTAATCTGAGAGAACACTCCCTACAAGTCCATTGGCTAAAACAACTTCATCCAGTTTAGCAGAATGAGGTATTGTGAACTTGGGTTCAATCCCTAGCGCAGTCAATGGCCATACTGGAAAGAAGAAAAAAAAAAGAATGTAATTTCACATAATAAATTAGTTTATAAAGACATTAGAACTCAATAATATAGAAGAATAAAATCAACTGTTTATCATCACAATTTTCATATTGTGGATACATTAAAAATTAAACCCCTTGTCGAATCATCTCTATTAAGATATTAAGAAGATGCATAATTGCATTACTTCTTTATGAATGCAGCGGGAAAAAAATCTATCAGGTCATTGTTACGTGTCATCAGACTTCAAAACATCTATTATTATATCGCATACAACTTTAAGCAAGTTTTGGCAAAGATGTGGCAGAGGCTGTTCAAGAGTTTTTTGATAATGCAAAAAATCTGAAACAACTGAATGCCAGTATGCCACAACTATAGCTTTGATCCCTAAAGTGCCATGTCCCATCTGTGCAAGTCAATATAGACCAATATCCTGTTGTAATGTACTCTATAAGTGCATTTCCAAAATGATATGTATCAGGTTGAACCAGATCCCCTAGACTGGTAGCTGATACACAGGCAACCTTTGTCCAAGGAAGATCTCTAGTGCATAATGTGTTGATATGCCATGATTTGTTTAGGCACTACAACAGGAAGACTACACCAAGATGTATGATGAAGATTGACCTTAGAAAAGCTTATGATATGGTAAGATGGGACTTCATTGAAGAGATGCTGTATGGGTATGGATTCCCTCCAAAATTTATTCAATTAATAATGATGTGTGTGACTTCCACTAAGTTCTCAGTTAATGTGAATGGTGAAGGGTATGGGTATTTTGATGGTAAGAGGGGACTCAGGCAAGGTGATCCAATTTCACCACTACTATTTGTGATGGTGATGGATTATCTGTCCAGAACTTTGAGCAAAATGGCACTTCCTCCAGACTTTAGGTCTCATCCAATGTGCAAGGGTCTGAAGCTTACACACCTAGTGTTTGCTGATGATCTTATGTTGTTTTGTAAGGGCACTGCGAACTCACTTAGGAGGATCATGGAGGCATTGACTCACTTCTCAGAGGTCACAGGACTGGAGGCTAATCAGGACAAATCAAATCTATTCATAGCGGGTATAGATGATGAAACTAGGGAGAAAATACAGGAGATTACAGGATTCAGCTTGGGTGAGTTTCCAATGAGGCATTTGGGACTACCACTTTCTCCCAAGAAGTGGAATATGCAGGATTGCCACCAGTTGATAGTGAAAATTACAGAGAGGATTACAGCTGCTTCTGCTAGGCATCTCTCATATGCAGGGAAACTTCAGGTGATCAACTCAGTCCTGTTCTCTCTTTATAATTTCTGGGGAGCAGTTTTTATACTCCCTCAGAGTGTGGTGAAAGGGGTGGATAAGTTGTGTAGAGATTATTTGTGCGGTAGTGATGAAAATCAGAGAAAGGTGGCCCTTGTTGCTTGGGAGAAAGTTTGTAAACCTAAGAGATATGGGAGGCTGAATATAAGAAGCTGACAGATTGGAACACTGCATCTGTGGGCAAACTGATATGGTTGCTCAATGCAAGGAAGGAAGTTCTTTGGGTGATATGGTTGCTCAATGCAAGGAAGGAAGTTCTTTGGGTGAGATGGATCCATGGCGTTTATATGAAGCAGAACCTGGATATATGGACACATATTCCTCCATCAGATGGTAGCTGGTACTGGAGAAGATTGAACAGGGTGAAACTTGGCATGATCAACTGGTATTCACAGGGGCAGTTTACTCTTAACTGTTAATGGTAAATACTCAGTGACAGGAGGTTATCTGAGCATGGTGGATTAGACTCTGAAAATGGACAGTGCTAGCCTAGTGTGGAGTTCAGTTCTGCTGCCAAAGCACAGGTTTATTACATGGTTAACAGTGCAAGGAAGACTGCTTAGTGCTTACTAAGGAAAGGATGGGTGGAATGGGCATTTCTTGCAATAGTGCTAATTGTTGCGTATGTGATGAGGACGTGATAGAGAATTCCCATCATTTGTTTGTAGCTTGTCCTTGGACAAAACAACTCTGGAGTAGTATTACTAACTGGATTGGTCAAGATATGCAGTTAGAAGAACCTCACATCATATTGGGGTTGATTGGTACGAAGCATTGGAGGAAGATGAAGAAGGAACTTATGGCTGCTGCTGTAGGGGTACTCATCTACCACACGTGGGAGGCAAGAAACTGGAAGAGTTTTAGGCATCAAAGTGTACATATAGAGTAGGTTTTACAGCACATACAGATAGAAATCAGAGTAAGGATAGGCTTATTTCAGGCTTCCAAAAAGTATAGGAATAGTAGTTCAGTGGCACAAAGGATTTTGTAATTAGTTTTGCTTTGACTTTGAGGCCTTGGTTTCCCCTGGTACTCTTCCTGGAAGGTGACTAGGGGAGTAGGGTGCTCATTAGGGTGTAATTGATTGTTTGTTGGTATGGTAATTGTTCACATTGGTTACCAAAAAAAAAAAAACACTTTAAGCAAGTAAAGACAAAGAAAGAGAGCAACTTTAAAGACATTTAGATCATTCTCAGTTGGAGACAAATAAAAGAGCAACTTTAAAGACATTAATATCACCCCCCCTGCCAGTGATAACTATATTGTCAACTTAAACTACCAAGTAAATCCATAGATTTGGACCAGAATGTCGATGGAAACATAATGATCAGCTTCACTACGAGTCATCCCAAACTCTTGAATAACTGTGTTGAACTTACCAGACCAGGCTCGTGGAGACGTTTCAAACCATAGAATGACCAGCACATCAAAAACACAAGACCCCTGGACTCTACTGGAGCAACAAGTCTGGTGGTTGGTCTATATAAATCTTGTTAACAAAAGGATCTTGGGCCTAACTTAACCCCAAAAGCTGGCTCATGCATTAATGATTGCCCAAAACCATCTAAGGACCCATCCAGATACACGACCACCCCCCCAAAAAAACCGTGCTTAGGACAGACATCTAGAACGTGGACAATATAACATGGGGCTCAACATCGGATAAACCAAGAATTGGGATGGGTCTTGTCTGATACCAAATGAGAAAATAAGACATGGAATAATTGAGTGAAAACTTAGCTTGATTATTACCTGAAGCTGCTGCAAAGTTTAAATATAGAATGTACGAGTGGTAAAATAGGAAAAAATCAATCTACTTAATTCTACTAATCCTAATTGATGTACAGTATCATTACTGTTTTTTTTTTAAACAAGCTACATCTTAGATTTCGATGCACTAAATATATATTGTTAAAGAACTAATTTCCAGGTGAATGACATCAACAAACAAGAAACCGAAAGAGTGACATCCAGTGCGATGAAGCCCGACTCTCGTTTGTGGCCAGGAGTCCTGCTTGATGCTGGCAATTGGAAAGTGATGCCCAAGTTATACTATACTAGCATCCTATTAAACCATTTTTTACTTGTAAAAATCAATAATGCACCATATCATGTAATCTTATATAGCTCTAGAGTAGCGTGACATTTAGAAAAAAATTCCAAAACTTAAATGTGTAAATAGGAGCACTGGTAACCCCAGTCACTAATAGCAAATAATAGGTGAACAGCTAAGTTGGAGCCAAACTGAGCAACATCACACATTTATTGTGACATTAAGTACTATAGTGGGGAGTCCATTTTCTTAATCATTGTCCCATAAACAAAATTGTTGGCAACACATGTAAGTTATGAAAAGAAAGAATATCCAGCATTTTGAGGTCCAAAGTCCAATAACATCATATATTAAGGCAAGTGTCTGACTACAACTAGTCACCATTTAAATTGCAAACCAATATGTCAAAGGAAGTGTCTGACTACAAATTTATCAGTAGCTTTGGGGATAAATTGATCAACCAACTACGAAAGTAATCAGAAAATCAGAGCTGACTTCATAACTTGCATTTGACTAGATATACCCACCCAAATTCCTATATGACACATACTGTAGCCAGAAGATTGCAGCTTAAGTATGAGACCCTGTCCTATATTATAAGTTTCTAACCTACCTAAGCATGGCTTATCTGATAACAAAACAGCTTAATTTATAGCTGTCTTTATCAGATTTTTATCAGACAGAACAAACTATACGGGAGTCTCATCATATAGCACCTTTTCCAGTTTACAAGCTTTAAACATGTTTTTCTCTCAATCTCAAACCTGAACTGGAAAACTTGGTGGAAGAACTTTTTCAGACGAAGACAACAAAGCATTCCAAAGTGCAAATGGAAGACACTGCATGTTATGTATACAAATCAGAAATACTTAACATTAAGGAAAAAGGATCAAATCTTACCAAGCCACCACATGGTCACAAGGGTGCACAAACCTATATACCCGAACAATTTTTGCATATCTACTCCTTTTCCTTCCTCACCAGAGAACTTTTTAAGCAGCACTGCAGAACATTAGGAAAAACATTATCCATCTCATGATATTGTACAGCTAACACTTTGGTATCAAGACATAATCCAGAAACAGCCTAACCAGTGAACACGCCATACGACATCGCCGAAAGAAGGCCGAAGAGATCCCCAAGGAGAGAACGTTCGCCACTTCTTTAAAAGAAAGAAAAAGTTTAGCTATCAGTCAACACCCTGAAATACAGTTGAAAGGAACAACAATGAAACAACAGAGAATTTAGGACCTGAAGAAAATCCAAAAAATTCTATCAAAAAGAAGATGCAGTTTTATGTCGTGATTAGAAATTAAAGCATAAAAAGATTGATGTCTCAAGTTTCTTTACAACAAGTTATACATATATTTTTGTGCTTGCCATTACTTAGAAACTCTAAGCACCCTATTAGAGCAAGGCATGCGAAATTAAACTGACTTGTTGTCTCTAGCAGTCAACTAACTAGAAGCCACCTATCCCGCACTACTTAAAGCCTTCATAAACTCATATTTCATTTCTATTTTAAGACATCCTTGTGTCGGTGAAGATTCTATTGATGATCAAGAAAAAACTACGAAAAACACTGCAAATTTCTAATAATCCGGATACGCGAAAGAACCGATGGAATCCCTAATTTCTTCCAATCTGTACCAGCAAATGTAGACTTTCTCTACTGGGAGTCAACAGCGGAGGTGTATGAGTTGAGAAAGCTCATTAACTTGAATTACAGTTTTTACCCTATGTGTCGATGAACTCCTTTATCAGTCCTTGTATTTCCATTTTCCAATGTTGCATACTTAGCCTTGAATTTCCAGATGGAACCCTAATAGTCCATATCCTAGCAAATCATCAAAAGGAAAATGAAGAAATTGAAATCCTTAAAGTTGATAGGTACTTAAGTGTTTCAACTTTCAGTACGGAAGGAGAAAGAATACTAAAGCTTTTGTTTTAGAACAGAATGCAAAAGAAAGCACAGGAAAAGGAGAGGCTGAAAAGGAACCTAAAGAAGCTTGGAAATAAAAAGGTAATGCAATCTACAAAGAGAGAAAAATGAAGGCGTAACTATTCCCCCCCCCCCCCCCTTCCAGGCTTGCACTCCCCACCACCCTACGCTCGCCCTTGGCCATCCTAGTGGCTCTTTCAGTTTGACTGCTATCTGCCATGTGCCTCGCACTTATCTGATTTCCTGCCCTGCGCAACAGCTTACAACCCCACTGCTCATCCCCAGAAACACTTCCATCTCTTACTCTCGAACCACTCCTCTCCCTCGATAGCACCTATGTTACTCGGACTCTTCATTTTCGGTGCCGCACCCGTGTCGACACGACAGGGGTGTGGGATCCGTACCCGATCTGGTCAACCGATTTTGGATACTTTGACCAAAATCGAAACGGAAATTCTGAACAGATTCAATGATTTCTTTAATCAAAACTAAAGCTAAGGCGAAATTGAAGGAAATGGAATACCTTGTTTATAAAAATTTCTATGTCACTCTGTTTCCTTTTGTCTCCTTTGGGGATTATCCTCTTGATCAATATTTTTTCCTCAAGTTTTCCACAGAATATTCCATAATTTAGGTTTTACAACTCTATTTTTAGATATTTGAATTTTTTTAGCCGAATCCCCGCACCCGTATCCATAACTGGATCCGTATCCCCGAATCTTAAAGTTTAGATCATGAAGGATCCGACATCTAGATCCGCACCCGTATCGGACACCCGCACCCGAGTCCGAGTAACTTAGGATAGCACCAATTTTTCTCATCCAACCATTGCAGCTTGCTTGCCCCTTTCCCAGCCAAAAAGGGTGGAAACTCCCTTTACCCTCTTCCCTGTAGTCGTGTTGTGGATTTAGTTCATTGAACAGTTATAAATACTAAATTAGTGCTTCCTTTACTGCTACTTAACTTGTTTTGCTAAAACACATGAGCAATTACAACAAAATTGAAGACTAAATGTGCTGCAGCAGGATCCCCATGTCATATGAGTTTGAATTATGAAAGCCCAAAGTGCACAAAACCTTTATATTAGTATTGTTAGTAAAGTTCCAAAAACAGATAAAGGACAATATATAGCTGAAACATATGTTCATAGGAACGTTATGTTAGGAATATGAGCTGTTTCCTAATCTCACCTACATTTATCAGTCGCCTATGACCAACTTATAGCAAATCTACTTCTTTCTATTCTTCTTCATAATTGAGCCATTGACTCTAATTTTGCCACCTATAGCTGGAAGTGTCGATGTCATATATTAGCCAGAAAGAATCACAGAGCAAAACAAATGCAACAAGACAAGTACAATATGTAAATTATTCAAACGTAGACAAATGTGCGTCAAAAGAAACTCAATTATGACTTTTTACACCAAATACAACTTCAATCAACAACTAAGAGACCTATATTGAACTCAATAAAACCTAGGTGCAACAGAAATACAATTAAAGTAGTTCCAGTCAAGTCAATGAAGTGCAGGAATGTCTTACGAGGAAGAGTTCAACTGAGATTCATCAGTCGCCCATGTTTTTCCTAGAGTGGTCATGACAACACCAGACATGCTAACAAAGACTGCAACTACTTTGGCCATATTTAAGGAATCTTCACCAAGTATTACACCAACAAAAAGAGTGAACAATCCCGATGTAGAAGATAGTACTGTTGTGCTTGCAACACTTGTATGTTCAAGTGCTGCATTTGACAGGTACTGCACAAAAAAACAAAAGACACAAATAAGCTCAGACAATTGACTTTTCTAGGAAAGAAGTTTCTCTTCTCTCTCTCTTTTTTCCTTTCTGTTCACCTGGGAGTCTTCCCCTTGGAAAGGCAACAAACTACAAGCATAACTAAAGTTGACTTTCATACCTCGGTTATAAACCAGAGAGGAGCAAGAAAGAATCCATAACGAGCAATTTGCCAGGTGGTTATCTCTTTTCCATTCTTTGAATCATCAGAATTACCATTGCATTTAGCAACAAGAGGTCTTCCTTCTTCCTCGGCAGAAAGATTTTCTTCACTGTCTTTTCTGTCTATTGATTTCAGGATTTCAATCTCGAACACTTTCTGTACTGTGTGCTTTAAAGGAGAACTATGTCTCGTATATGATTCATTGCCAGTTCCAGTATTTTTATCAGTTCTACTAGCGCGTCTCTTCAGCAAATCGCATATCCAATCCTTAAGAAATGCTACAGGGAGATAAATTACCAGCAAAGAAGCTCCAAGGTATGTGATTGCAAATGGCTGCTTATATTCTGAGAAAATGCCCTGTCACGGTACATAAACAGTAAAAATATTTCAATTCATAGTTATAGCAGGTTGCACCATGTTCACCCATGCAAATTTTAAATTCAGTAATTCAATGCATTTAGGATTATGCAGGAACATTTTTTGTCAAATTACTACAGAGAATTACAACCCCAAAAGGACCCAATAAGTAGTTTCTAGAGATTAAAAGGTCTTAGGAAGTACTGAACTTATTATCTCTATAGTATATGATGCATCTTCTACAATAATCACTCGCATGGACACGTACAGTTGTTTACAAAATACAAATTAGTCTATGACTCTTCCTAATATGAATTTGACCTTTGAGAAGCAAAAATGGGCAATAAAATTGGGACTAGTGAGTTTTTTTCTTGTGCAATGTCATTAATGTGTTTATACAACATAAAAACACTTGGGCTCAAGAGTAGAGGGACCTAGTCAAACATGTGAGATACAGTGAAAGTTCTGGCAATAGGCTATAATGACAAATTGCCTGAGAACTTGAGCTTATGAAAACATAGCTTTCAAGGCAGTAACGATAAAGTCAACACTTTTTGGGGGGATAAATAGGATGAAGTCAATGCTTCAAGACTCATAGATAGGTAATTCAAATTAAGCATCTTAGCATCCAAGTTCTTTTCATGTTTGTAGCATTCTTAGATATCTGTTAAAGCATCATCATAGTCACAGCTATAAGATAGAGATGATTCCCTGCTAATTCTCAGCAATGTTTTCATGAGCTATCAATGACATGAAACATACAATGCGTTAAACTTTTGAACGAGGATAAGCAACTCATATGAATCACTTGACAACTACTTGAACACCACATCCTCTTTCATCATAATGCAAAATGCCAAATGCTGAGCAAAGTACCTTAGGTACATGCCTAAGCAAGTATTGTGCATTTTTGAATAAATAACGAATGTAACCAACAGTCCTATCCCCTTCCTCTGAAGAATGATGGATGAAGCCGGATCAGAAGAAGAAAAGGAGTATCCTAAATCATGTCTGAATGACCCAGCATAGGCTTGTTACTTTTGGTAAAATAATAACTAAGCAAAAAGTTAACTGTACACTAAATTGATGTTCTTATTACTGTTATCGAAGCAAAGAAATTGGTGTTGTATGCAAGCAAGAAAATGTGCTATCAGATTTCTAGCTACAAGGCGATTTGTGCGAAATTGTACGAGCACAGAATAAACTCTTTGTCAGTAACCATCCACATAATAAGCTGTTCATAAAAAAGTCAACTGACTGATAACTTCATCCCTTATTCTGCATTGTCTACCTATCTGATTGGGATATACAAATCTTAACATTAAGACATCTCAATGAACAATTACGCAGAAAACGCAAATTAGTTGGAATCAATCAACATTTCCATCCATATGGATTCTATTAATATTCATCTTATATTGACTATTTTTATGCTGGCTTCAAAACTAAACAATAAATATCATTATGGAAAGATTAACAAAAAATGCCGAAGTTCATCACTTTTGTAACTTGCTACCAAATTTGAATATATCCGAATAGAAAACATAAAGACAAATGCATAAAGAAAGAAAATAAGACCTGGGTAACTTCAGCAGAGGTGACCCAAATAACCACAACAGCTGAAATAAGGAAAAGACCAGCCTTGTATCTCCAACCCATCACAAAACAAAAAGAAATAACTCAAAACCCAGATGGTTATTCAATAATAATACAAAAAGATCCAAAGA
This sequence comes from Lycium ferocissimum, assembly GCF_029784015.1. Lineage (NCBI taxonomy): Eukaryota > Viridiplantae > Streptophyta > Magnoliopsida > Solanales > Solanaceae > Lycium > Lycium ferocissimum. The sequence goes on from NC_081352.1 coordinate 12,332,753, forward strand.
TCTGAGCTTTTTAGTTTTTTCAATTTGTCCCAAACGTAAAAAAGACTCTTGAAGAACACAAATCTGGCCCACCGGCTAGATAGGATTGTTAGGTGTATGAATTAATTTATTATTTTATCAAGTAGAACATGAATGCTGAGTTACTACGTTTTTAGGACAAAGATGGGGAGAAAAAAAAAGCCAATTATATAGGAAATAATGGAGGGAAAATCTTTCTGGCAATGTCAAATTGTCAATTGTCATAATACTCCTAATTAGTTAGAAGGGTCATGCTCATTTCCTCTTAGGTTCTTTCTATTTCTAGTTGTCGGTCAACCGGCTCTACTGGATCTCAATATTCAGTTTTTTTCTGAGTTATTCTATACTAGTCTCACGAGGCAGTGCTAATCCCGAGCCCAACTCCAAATATAAAAAGTAATATTTTAATTAAAAAATATAATTTATATTGATAATAATTAAACTTCAAATAAGTAGATTTTCAATATATAAAAGCAAAACTTTCATTTAACTCCTTTAACATCTTAACTTCATTTTGATGAAATTATTTACTTTAAATTAAATGCGGAACCATAATTTGAAATATATGAGTTTCGAATCCTAATTTTTATAGTTATTTAGTTCTAAATTAATAATTTATACATATTTAATGAACTTTTACGACAAATGCAGAATTTGAACCAAAGTGCTACCGAATCTCATCAAATAGGTTGCTGACACTCTAATTCCGCCCTACTTCAAATTCATTTTGTGTTTAAAAGATTAATTTTAATTAACCAAACAAGAGATTTTAAAGATAATCCGATCTTGACTGATAATATTATCTTCATTTTCAACATTATATGGCATCATTTAATAGTTTTTAAAACTATATGAAAATCAATTTTGTATTAATCTTGGTACACACATATGAGCTCATTAAAGTATAAATATAAAGTAAAAGAAATGCCTACATATGAGTAAAAGAATTTTCAGAAATTCACAAATTTCATAATACAAATATAAAGTAAAAGAAATACTTACATGTAAAAGTCTATAATAAGCAACAAATGAAAAAAAAAAAAAAAAAAAAAACAAAGAGCAACAAGAAGCAAGAAGATCTAGCGAAGAAATGAGTATTTTTTAGGTTAATAGATAAAATCAATAGAAGAAAGCAACAGGGAAAATAAAGTGCAGCGGATGGGGTTGTTTCTCCCTTAATCAGAGGTCTCGGGTTCGAGCCTGAGTTTGAAAAAATTCTTGGTAGGGAGCACTTCTCCCGATTGAGCCCTATGCGACGCGAATCTGGATTAGGCGAGCTCCAATCCGGGTACCGGATAGAAAGCAAGTAAATAAGGCAGAATGTTCGATAGTTTTTAAAAAGTAAACCATAAGAACAAAAAATAAATTTGACTTTAAAAAATAAGATCAGGACCTAGAAGTAATTAATTGAAAAGTTTAACATTTTTTTAAAAAGTTTTGTGAGGACTACAAAAGCCCTTTTGTAGTCCCTTATATAAAATAGTAATTTAGAAAGTAAAATAATCCCTCCTTCCTAAATATTAATTGTTTTTAAAGTAACTAATATTGATTAGAGTATAATTAATTGGAGAGATAAGGGTAATGTGGTAAAAATACACTTTTATTTATGAGTTCTTAAAGGGCAGAAGTACTCCATTTTCTTCAATTTCTATTACTAATACTCCTTTGTGAAAAAAAAAATACTAATTCTCCTTCGCTCCCAATTAAGGTGTTACTTTTCTTTTTGGTCTGTCCTAAAAAATGCTTTTTAAATATTTGTTAAGTTACAATTCAAACATTCTACATTACAAGCTTAAAACTACAAGATTCAAAGGATATTTAGTACGTTACACACATCTTTAATTTAGAACTACAAGATTTAAAGGTGTCTTTTTATTCCTTAAACTTTGTGTCCCATTAAACTAAAACGCTTAAATTGGAATGGAGGAAGTACTATTTTTGTTTTTTTCACATTTAAAATTTCAGGTTCATTTGAATATTTTCTAACAAATTGATTTTTCAAGTATTATTTAATTAGTCCCTTCCTCTATCAAAAATACATGGCACAAATCACATTAAAGTTTTAAACATAATGCTCAAACAACTACCACAAAATGGAAAGAAAAAAGAAGGAAAGCAATAAAGAAACAGAAAACTGATTTATTAAGCTTGCAGAAAATGAAGAACATGAGAGGCGTGTGGTAGTAGTAACTTGAGATTCCAAGCAAGGTTTAAAAAGGGTAGAATTGGTTTGCAATTAATGGTCAGTTATAATTGAGATAATACCTAAAACCTGCCCCAAATCATCCACATTTTGCTAGTGTGATACTTCATCTATGGATGTTGTTGTTACCCCGAACAATAACATGAGAATTAGAAAACATGTCCAAAACAAAAGCATCCATGTGATATTTTCCATTCATTTTAATTATTCTTATTTCTTATTTCTTGTTTTTATTTTCTTTTTTTCTTATTCATTTCTTCTTCTTCAAATCTCTAAATCTTTTGCTGATAAATGATAACAATAAACTAATTAAAATTCATAAGGCAAGAAAATTGCCAAACACAAATTACTTACCTTCCTTGATGGAAGGTTATGGTCCACCTCGTTATAAAAATCGGTATTAAGGCTATTTAGCGTTTAATTTGGATACCTTATTCAATTAGAAAACAAATAGGTACAAAAATAACTCAAAACAATTACACAGACTAAAAGGACGGCATGTTCCCGTCTAATGCTCATAAATAATTGAATTTTCAGTTTAATAGTGTAAGTTGCATGACAGTTCCTTTCATTTTGAACAAGATGATATGTTAATGAATTGTTCTAGCATTATCAATGATTAGATGTATGAGATCTATTCATTCTTAATCAGATGTTTAAGATTCGAGCTTTAGAAATTAAAAAAGAAAAGACGTAGTAGGGAGTGTTTTCTCCTTTTAATGAGTTATACATGACGTGAATTCAAATTAGTGAGACCTATCATGAATAGTTATATTTAAAAAAAAAAAAAAAAAAAGATAATTGTGTTTGTTTCTTTAATGCCAATTAAACTTTCTATCTGTCATTATCATTACACCAAAAGAGGCTTTTAGCGGCAATGTACTTTTCTTTTAGCGGCAATATATTTTCCTTTTAGCGACAATAGTTATTGCCACAAAAACATTTACCAGCAATTGGTTAATGCCATTAGATCCAAGGTCGCTAAAGCCTTTAGCGGCATTTATTGTTAGGACTAAAATTTGGTATTGCCGGTAATAATTGATTCTAGAATATAATTAGCGACAATTAAGTTATTGTCGCAAATTAATTGCCACTAAAAGCATATTTTGTTGTAGTGATATACTCATTAGTAGCTTCGAAACAATATCAATTAAACTTTCTATCTGTCATTACTCATTAGTAGCTCCGAACAATGTCATTAGAGACCGTAACTATGATTCTAGGATTAATATCTTGCTTGGGTAAATTTCATAAATGGCCACATAACTATGACTTTCTTTCACCAAAGTCGCATAACTAACAGAAAAATCACAAAATTTTCACTCTACTAAAACAAAAGTCACATAACTATTTTTTCTAACGGAAAAAAAAAGCACACAATTTAAATTTACTTGTAACAGTAAAAATATTAATGACTTTCATCCAAACTCATAGTGATTATTCGCTTATTTTACACAATAACCATATAGTTCTCCTTACATAGAACGAACGTAATTCTTGGTTATTTGGACTTGCAACGATAGTTAACTCTTCCATCCTAGTATTTCAAATCCATTTAAGTTACCGTAGTCAAGAGAAAAATATCTTAGCAAATTTAATATTAATAGTAATTTTAGCATATTACGTGTGTTAGTGATAGAACTTTTTTGCATTAAAAAGTTGATAATAATGTCGAAGTGTTTATTGCAGAAATAAATATGGACTTAAATGTCACTTAAAAGCCAATAATAAGACAATATTTTTCTAATGGAAGAGAATTAAACAACGAGTCCAACACAGAAGTGTTGATACCAAAATTAAGAAGAAAATCTTGAGGAAAAAACTAACCCAATAAATGAAATTGCGAAGAAAATTGTACCTCTTTCAAAAATATAAAAGTAATAACTACGAGAAAAATTGCTATAAACTCTACTTTTAATGAGAAACTGAATTTCGTCAATTAAAGAGAGAAGCAATCACCATAACTTTGAAAGGAAGGTATAAAAACTTCAAGTAAATAATTTGTCACAACCCAGTTTCACTAAGTCGTGCAGGCACCTACCTTTTCCACCTCGGTAGGCGAACCTTTAACTCCTCAACATTCACAATTTATCGAAAATAGCGGAAGAAAGAAAAAATAACGTAAGTCTCACAAATATAATATAAATAAGTGCGGAAGTAAAAGAAATCCACCCCAGTATCTGGTCTGGTCATACAAGAGCATCTAAAATAATTACTACAAGTCTGAATAATAATACATAATAGTCTCAAAATCATGTCTCAGAATAGAAAGCAAGACAGAATAATAGGAAAAGTCTTCGGGCAGCGAACGTCCTCATGCTCACCCTGAAGAGACTCGAATCAACAATCCTCGAATATCAGCCACGAGGGGTAGGATCTATCATGGTACTCTGCATTCATAAAAGAATGCAGCAAGTGCAGGTCAGTACAAACAACAAGTACTGGTAGGTATCATAGGCCGTCCTCAGTTAGCTAACATATATACAGAAAGTAAATGAAAGATAGGCATGCTCACAATCAAGTACAAGTATAATACAGTCTCATCAATACATATCAAGTCCTCAAGTATCAACAATTCACATCAGTATTCAAACCATCAGCTACCAACAAGGTTCCATAACCGATCAAATCTATAGTGAAGTATCTAAACCCGAGTGTTCCCAGCTTCATCATATCCGATCAAGCCTATTGTTAAAGCATCTAATCTCAAGTGTTCCAAGTACTCATCATAACCGGTAAAATATTCAATCAAGTATCCACAACACAATAACAATCCAATCACAATGATGATAACAAGTGCAATGCAATGCAATGATATGGATGACATGAATGCAATGGCCATATATCAATACCGTGTACACACATGCCTCGAGCGGAACATCACGTCTCGACGGTCATGACCCATGGGGGACCCGCAAAGTCCATGTACCATGTCGCTCCGTAACACACAGCCTAGAGACGACCTTTCCACCCTTCACGCCTGCCAACCATCCCATATCACACAACCTAGAATGGTTGCGCAATCAATATAATACCTCCCAAGTGTTTCCAAGAAACAACATAGGCCACATCGTCACCCCCGGTCAAATGTGTCTTATATATATATATATATGCGCAAGATGAGTGTTCAATGTATGATTTAAGTATAAAGATGACAACGACAAGATCTCATATCAACCTCATATCAATTAGCAACGTGCCCCACGTGGACACCTCATAATATTAATCTCATATCAACTTTACGCTCTCCGGTAAAGACCTGGAGGTTACACTCTCTCACTTATCATCATTAGTACCATAACCATGCAATATCAATGTATCATGGAAATGAGTATGAATACGATGCAATGTAATATCGACAACCAATTCAATCCCAAATAGTACCACACATGGCACACAAGTAATGTCAATAATAAGGCTACACAATAAGCCACAATGGAATCACAATTCTCATCTCAATATCAATCAAGTAAAGTACTGCAATATCATAGCCATGATATTTCACTAATCACCAATATCCGATGTCTCAACGTGGCAATGAGCCAATAAGTAAATAGAACAAGATAAGTCAACAATACGGGGTGGCTAGCTCCCAAATCATACAACAAGGCCCAACCTAAGACAATATCCAACCCGACTTCATACCCGAAGGTTCACATGTTTCTCAAGCACAAACTAACTATACATATGCTTCGCTAACCGAAGTCTAACCAGAAGGTAAGTTGTAACCTACCTGGAAGGCCGAACAGCAAACTCGAAGTCATAAAACTTACTTCTGAACCTGTGTGTATTGCTAATGTTTACCTAGAAGCTGCTTTAAAAAAGAAAGAAGGAGGGTGTTTTTGCTTAAACTACTGTGTGTGGATCTCATTCTTGTGATAACAAGTTTTCTTTTATTTTATTTAGCCATTTACCTAGACTATCATGGAATCTATTATGTCTTAGTTTAGATTTTGAAATGCTAAATGGGCAGACTTCATGTATTCTTGTTGTTAAATAAGTAAGAGTATAAAAGGGGCCTAAACTAAACCTAGGAAGTAAAAAATGGAACTCAGTTTCTTGTTCTTTCCCTCTATATGCTTGATTTCTTAGAGGCTTGATCTTTGATTGAAATTTCTCTTCTAAAACAGTGTCATGAGTTGATTAAAAGATTAAACTCTGTTGAGTTCACTATCATGCTAAAATGGAGGACAAAACTTGCTTTTGAAAAACAAACAAGGTGCTTGCTAGTTGTTTTGTAATCTCAGACCTATATGTTCACATGTTTTTTTTTATTTCTCCCTTGTACTGTTCAGTCTAAGTGTGATGTTTGGTGACCTAGGAATAGAATCATGATCCTCTATGACCATGGTCTAGTTTTTCTTATGAGTGTTTCCATGTGAATTCCCTTCTGTCTATGATTTACTGTGACTTTACCTGACCTTTATTTACACTTAGGGTAGATTCATGCTCCCCTGATTCTTGTGAACTTGTTTAATCTTGTTTTAATCACCCTTTATAACTGAGTGAGACCTTTGTTGTCTGCTATACTTTGTTTTGGACTTTTGTATGTAAGTTTTAAATAAAACCAAGTGTAGATCACCATTTGGGAATCCTGTTGATGCTTCATGAAGCTGACTTTGATCTAAAATGACTTTAGTGAATAGTTGAGACCCCTATGACTTAAAATAGGCTAAGATCAGAAGCTTAGAGGCCTGAAAATGGCAGCAAACCTGTGATATGGCCCTAAGTTTGCTTAAACTAAAATTGGTTTAGAAGACATAACCTCAAACTTGCTACTTGATTCTGTGATACTTTGTTATGATATAAATAAAACTAGGTGACTCATTACCGTTTAGTTAGTTTAAGAAGTGATTAAAAGATGAAATTTCTAGAAATCATGTGACATTGCTTGTTTTGATTGAGGCTAGAACTAATCACTTATTTGCTTGCCTGCTTATCTTGCCTTGCTACTTCTGAACTTTGCTAGGTATATGAAGATAAAAGTGATCTTTCTTATAACCTGTTTGATATATTTGAAATTGTCTAGATGGAAAGTTAGTAGAAATGTGAAAGCTGTAAGATTTGTAGTTAAATTCTGATCCTAGAAGAGTTTAAGTGTCTTGGATGTTGTGTGTGTTTGTTGCTTTCATTTCTGAAAACCGCCAAAGAGAATAAGGGTGAGAAGTTCATAAGAAACTTGGCCTTTTGAATAAAATTTGAAATAGCAAAGCTGGAAATAAGTCTATAAGTGTTTTGCTTGCATTTCACCTCCGATTTTTTGAAATTTCTTTGTGTTTCATTCATTATTTTGTCTATGAAAATTACTATTTTTAACTTATGCTTTTCTACTAGTATGAGCCTATAGTGTAGTTGAAGTCCCCTGCTTCCCACAAATCATTAAAACCAGTATAAAAGATTAGAAATAAGGTCAAATTGTCCCTTTGAAAGAACTGGTTGTGATCCTTGGTCTGAGATCTGTCACTTCCTTTATTTGTTTACCTGATGGATTTGAACATTATTTTATGTGCCATTTGTGCTTTGATACCTACTGTTAAAGACTCATTTGTGCATTTTTATCCACTTAGAAAGTAAAATACCCAGAAAGGGGCTTAGGATCAGCTTGAAAAGGTAAATATGATGTCTACCTTCTTCCTTTTGGAATCCATCTGTGAAACCTGAATCTGGTTCTGTCCTTTACCTCCCCCTATCTATGCTGCTTGAAGCCCCTACTTGATACTTGTGTATTTTCTCTATAAATTCTGCAAAATGGACTAAGTATGAACTACTTTGAGGCCCTATTAATGCTTTAATGAACTTATGATTTGCCTGTCCTGCTATCATTGAACCTGCTGGGATTAAAACTGAGTTAAAATGGCCATGGATTTGCAATTTTGTTCCTGTGAATCTTTGTTGATAACAAACAAACTTAAAAAATGGTTTTGATATTGGAATTGGTTCATCATTGGGCAGGTGTGGTTTCTAAGTTATTTAGCCCTTAGTTCTACCCCTTCTCTGATTGCTGACTCTTTAAAACTGAAAATAGGAACATGTTGGTGTGCTTGGTGTTGCTTATCCCTCCCCTTTATGTTGTTGGGTCACTTGATCACTGCCCATTCCTTTTAGTTAATGCTTGTCTCTTCCTTCTTCTCTAAAATCTAGAAACTAAGACCATGAGTGTGTTGATTGTGGCTTTAGCCTTGTTTCTTCTCTCCCTCACTGTTTAGTCCTGTACCCTTTTTGTTTCTTACCCTTCCATCATTGTTGTTGCTTGCTTGGCCATTTTGAAGTTTACCATATTCCCCTTGATTGTGATGTTGTTGTTTAGGAATCATTTTGACACTTTTGTTCTTGCATTATCTATCCTTGCATTATTTGGATCCCTTTGGACCTTGATTGTTTTCTGTGATTAGTAGTGAGGCCTTTGACTCCTTCTAAGTGTTGTTGGATCATTGAGTTGTTTTGTTGGTATACTGAGGTCTTTAAGTCTGTTGGAACCAATTAGAAACTTAAGACTAGCAAAAAATGAGATGTTAAGGGATTTCTGTTACATTATTGATTCTTCTTGAAGTGAGTATTAATTGAGAATAAGTATGTATGTTGGGTATATTTGAGTGTATACAAATGTCAACTTACCTTTCCATTAGGTGGATAAAGGGTATGCCCGTAATAAGGTTTTGCTCTTTGTCCTAGTAGGTATATCATGTGTATATCATGTATATTACAGCTTTGACACTTAGAAAAATTTGAGAAAAAATGGAGTAGTATATCTTTGGTATATCATGTATATTACCTTTTAATACTTAGGAAATTTTCAACCTGGGTTTGTTATTTGGGCCTATTACCTATGTGTGGTTTATTGTTACTATTATTTTTGGGCTTATTTCGTATTTGGGCTATTTTTTGTTATTCTGCCATCACAAAGTATTAAGTGGGTTTGGCCCAAATCTGATGTAATTCATTTTTGGCATTGTAATAATTATTATAGCTTTTTAATTTTGTACTTAGTTTAATTTATGAACGTATACTAATGTCATGTATGTCCTTTACCTCTCTGTCCATCTAAAACCCGTTGGTGGGCCCTAACGGGGCCCACTAACGTATCTAGATCGAGTCAACCCAACTTGGAGCGAAATGGAGCATACGTTGGAATTAAGACGAACCCGATTGCATAAACATTTTCCTTTTGGGCTTGGTCGGCCCAAATTCTCTATCTCCTTTAATTATGTACTTTAAATTATTATTTGCGCAATTATTATGTCAATTGGAACCCTTATGAGATTGTCGTATTTTAAAGTCACCAAAAATGAATTTGCCACAAAAGTAAGACTAATTTTGAGGCATTAATGCAAATTGGGATTGATTTGATTATGAAAGGACCAAAACTAAAGCTGCTTATGGCATATGGGATTTTATGAAATTTGGGACTAATTATGATTATTTAGAACATTTATTTGAAAAACTTATGGACTTATGACATATATATATATATATATATATATATATATATATAAAATATGTGGGACTAATATATATGTATATGTATGTGATTATTTAGACTATAGACTAAAAAATAAAATATATATATGTATGACTAAAATACTTTAGAAATATATATATATAGAATAAAAATGGACTATATATATGTATGTACTAATATATATATGGACTATAATAATATGCCTAAAAATTATTTTCTTAAAAACTATTTTCTATACTTAAAAAATATTTTTTTCAAAACTATTTTTGGGTGGACTTACGTAGAGTCCTACTTAGGCTAAGAGCCTTCGGGTATTAGCCTAAGTGTTCTAGTCCGACACCCTAAACGCCCAATTTTGGGCAAAATTTTACCATTTTTGTTTCTTGAAACATGGTATATTTCATGAATGACTAAAATCTTTTGTTGCGGAAATATAAGCCGAAATAATTTTTTTACCATAAACAATTTATATCTACAAAGGCATACTATTAGAACCCGTAGGTCAACCGTATTTTACGGATCCTTAATACCGGGGTGCCTAACACCTTCCCCGGGGGATCACCAGAACCCTTACCCATACTTTGGTTAGATTAGGATTCTTTTAAAATTTAACCATTTTGAATGAACCCTTTTCGAACTGGTTTTCCTAATTTCCTAAAAATTAGGTGGCGACTCTAAAATAAAGTCCATTTAGAGCACCATCCACGTAGAAGTATATTTTTTTCTTTTTTCCGGTACGATTGACAACCGTACTTCCCCGGGACACTTTCCTTTTTAAATGAGGCAAGTGCAAATACGAATCGAAAAAAATAGAACCGCTACAGATGGCGACTCTGCTGGGGACAATTTAAGGTTCTAACCATAAGGGTTCCAATAATTTGTGTGTTTGTATGATATAAATTGTTTAAGTGATATAAATTGTTTATGTGTTTAAATTTTCGCAAAATATAACTATCATTCATGCATGCATACTCCGCCACTCTTGGCATTTATTTTACATTTTTTCTAAGGGTGACGACGCGGGATGAGCTGCGGTCATACCTTCACTAAAAAACCTTTTGATATATTCTTTGGAGGTCTCTAAGGTCGAGTGGGCATGCGGTCATCCCACAGCCTTAGAGAGCCCACCCCCAGCTTGTCCGCTTGGGTAACCTGTGTCATTCGCTTGAAAAATCACTCTAGAATAATTAGCGTAGAGCGAAACCAAATCCCTACTGATATAGCGCATGCTGACCATAGACCGGTTTGGGTATCTCAGACCTACCTGAATCGGACAGGAAAGACACCTTACTGTGTTCAAATGGTGTAAAAACCTAAAGACACTGCATCCCACTATTTGCTATTTGGAAGCATTATTGTGCCATGTGTGAAATAAATTATTGTTCTTGGAGGCGGGGAACTAACAGTGTTCTGTCTTGCAGATGTCTCCTGATGTGCAGTTTGATATGGTTGTGGGTCCACCACCAAGGTTTAGTAATGTGGTGGGAAGGTTTGACTAATGATCAGAAGAAAGAGATAAAGGGTTGTATAGGGCATCTACCTTCGTTGATGGATATGATTGGGGATTCGGATCTGCTAAAGATTATTACTGGTTATTGGGACAACGATAGAATGGTGTTCAGATTTGGAGAGATAGAGATGACTCCCACTTTAGAAGAGATTAGAGATGTCTTGGAAAGCGTAGGAAGTGCTAACAGATCCAAAAAGAAATTAGCTCAAAATATCCTTATCCCTCACAAACCTACCCCAAAAGAAATCAAAGACATGTTTGCTGTCAACAAAGCCGATTGGGCACAAGGACCCACTATAGCCTTTAGAGAGTTATATGGGAGGTATTCATCCAAACAAGGGTACGAGAACCACATCCTTGAGTTTTCCTCACCCCAATCCTGGGAAGCTAACCAAACACTAGCCTTTATCACCTGCCTATTGGGAACCATGGTATTTCCACTAAATGCCTCCCTAGCTATTGACACCCGAGTTGTCTTTGTTGCCCATGCTGTTCTTAGGGGAGTTACAACGAATGGGCTTACCAAATATTTTGACATCATCCCTATTATCTTATCAGATATATACCGAGCTTTGGGAAAATGCCGCAACCATTATTATTATTTCCAGGGTTGCAACCTCTTAGTCCAATGGTGGATACTTAAGCATTTAGATAAGAGCGGTTTATCTACCCGCCGAGATCCGGCCCTGAGAGAGGATGATTTGGGAGTCGCTGCTATGCCTTGTGGGGTTCAAGATAAAAAGGATGGGCTCACATCTTTTCCAGACTGAGAGAAGAACATATCAGGTGGAGGGTACCTGATTTTCATTCCAAGACTATTTGTGTTAAGAGCCGTAGGCGTCCATATCTACCGCTTATGGGCATTAGGGGAATCAGACCCTACGCACCATTGAGAGTACTTAGACAATTTGGTATGAGACAGGTTATTCCGAATGTGGGTAATATGGGAGAGTTTGTACGAGATTATGAAGAAGGTCGTATCGAAGGTATAAAAGATGCTCAGAAAGATTGGAAGAATGTGATAAAGGAAGATAAGTTGGATGAAGATCCAAACAATCCAAGTCATGATGAAAACTACTACGAGTGGCTTAGGGCTGAGATAGCTGGTACTGCTACTCCAGGACCGTATCTGTACAAATTTCCCGAGGATAGGGAAGCCGCGAATGCAATTCAGGTTAGAAGAATGAAACGACGAATGGAAGGAAGAGAAATGGATCATCAAGCAAAAATAGAATATGATCAAGAGATAATTAAGAGTTTGACAGACGAGGCAGATGCTTCATTGAAGAGCTTGGAATGGCTTGACACTTTTGTTAAGGAAGCCATAGATACGGGGACGTCATTGACTGACGATCAGAGGGGTCAATGGATTGGGACAGCATTGATGCCAGCCCATGTAGCCATTCAGACCGCCCTTCGAAGGGCCAAGAAGGCACGAGATGATAGAGAGCAGATTTCTGTCCGTGGAGTGGACTTTTTCTGATTATTGCATTTACTTTAAAAGCCTTGTAATCCCACTTGGGAAAATACTATTAATGAGAAACACTGGGATTTTTATTTTTGGAACAATATATTTGTTTTACATATGGCACAATTCTGCTTCATACGCTAGTAGCCTTGGAGCAACGAGGTATAGGAAAGCGAATTATATATTGTCTAAATGCTTATTTGATATAACTGCTTTGTGTGAAAATCATATATATTGTTGAAACTCTTGATTGGTCCACATTCCGGTCACTACCCAAAAGAAAAACCAAAAACAAATTTAGCCCCACTTTTAAAAGGTTGATTTGCTAATAGGAAATGGAGACTCCAGACAGCATGAGTGCGACTTCTCCTTACGTCAACCTAGTCAGTGACGATGAGGACATGGAAGCGACAAGTGAGAAAAAAACCAACAATGGGATGAAAGAATGGCCTTAGCCACTGCTAGAATGAAACAAGCCATACAAACTTCTAAGGCAGCCAATGAGAAAATGAAAGAAGCAGAAACCCTCTTAGCTTATGTTGAGGAACTAACAAAGCAACACCCTGCCAATCGGGTAAAACCGGGAAGGGAACCTGAAGCACCACTTGGGAGTTATGTCCCACTCAATCAACAAGAAGGGCTTGACCCCATACCATATGGAGATGACGAACTACTTATCCCCAATCTGAAAGTCTATGGAGACCCACGCGAATCTCAGCTCGAGGAACCTCCTGTTTCATGCACAATTGTTCTTAAAGGCACAAGATCACACAATTGGGGTACACCAATAGAGTTGTCCAAACAAGAACTCTTGGAGACTTTGAGAAGTTTTGGAGTGTACGCGCAAAGCCCAAATCTGTTGCCACCATGCGCTCCTTCTATGATTTACAGAAAATGCCTCTACCACCGAAGTCAGTCAGGACATACAACCAATGAGTGTGGAGCATTGGAAAGGAAGCTTATCCAATGGATTGACCAAGGGAGAATTAGCCAACTATGGGGGCCCCACTCTTTCCTGACTCATGACCAAGGAAGAAATCATCCAGAAAGGATATCAAAGGTTAGGTTCTGGAGAAGCGACTTTTCCAAATTCGAAGAGTCATACGCCAGGATCCACTCCCTACTATGTAGTGTGAAGAAGATAAGAGCAGTGCCACAAACCTATCAGGGTCGCCCAGGATCTCCAAGAGAAAGGGTTTGCGTGTATCACCATGGCCGCCCTGGCCACGACATTGAAGAATGTGTGAATTTCAAGCTTGAACTAGAACGCCTCGTGAATGAAGGTCATGTTTGGATTGTCGCGGGAAGACAAGGATAGAAGATGAAGATAAAGAAGACAATGAAGACCCGTTTAGTATGGTTGGGTAGAAAAACATAAGTATCCCTTTACTGCTTTCAATAAGATAGAATATCCCTTTCCTTTTTATGTAAACGGAACCACGCCGACCTGATGTCCCATTGGGGATACGTGGGAAGCCTACTTAAGGCCTGGTCAGGGTAGAAAACTAAGTTTCGGGTAGCATAGGAAAAAACCTTTTTTATGTATGCCTGAACTACGGATGGACCTGATTTCCCTTTGGTGGGATACGTAGGCAGTCTATTTAAGACTCGGTCCTTTTATAATAAAAATCTAAATCCCCCTTAGTACAGGATGGGTAGAAGCAAATCAACCATAAAACCACTTACCGAAAAATCAATATTCCCAAAAATACAAAAAGACCAAAATACCCTTGGAATGTGAATCAGTCAAGAGTTGAAATAAAATATATGAATCTATGTGCTATAAATTGCAAACAACGTGATATCTTGTGTTTCATGCTTAAATCTAATGCTAACTTGGGAGCTTTTGAGTTGTTTTCTCTTATAGACAGGGGTCGATTCGCTGGCACCAGTTACTCGATCAAAAGCTGCCGCAGCGTCCTTAAACCCTCAAGAAGAAAACATGCCTGAAACTCCGCCACCAAACAACAACCAAAACAGAACTGCTTTAGTCGAGGGTACCCCAACAGTTGATATAGCTGGAATGCCTTTGGAAGAGGTTGTTAACTTTCGATGAGGCAATTGGCTGAAGCTAGAGAAGAAGCAGACCGCCTGAGGGCCGAAAAGGAAAATGCTACTAATGCTGAGGCTAGGAGACCTCCACCCACTTTCCCAAATCTAGATTTACCAATTCCTGACCATTTCCCACAAACCCAGACTGGGGCTACTTTTCAAACTCCACTACACCGAAATACCACCCATGTGGGGAATTCCTCCCACCAAACCCCAGCTTTTCAAACACCTGCTCACGCTACAAACACAAATGCTTATCAAGCCCCTCGGGCAACAAGAGTTCCTGTGATTCACTCCATGTAAACAAATGTCACTTTTTAAGACCATGTCACCCATATTGACTCTTCGCTCGGAAATTGGAGAACATGGAAATGTTCTTTGAAGCAAGAATAGACAAGATCGAAAAGGAAATGGGGAAGAAAATTGCTGAACTAGAACATGGCTCTAAAAAGAAAGAGGGGTTAAGATACTCTGATTTGTGCATACATCCAGACCTGGGTCTACCAGAAGGCTTCAAAATTCCCAAATTTGATCACTTTAATGGGTCGGGCAATCCTAGAGCCCACTTGAGGGCTTACTGCGACCAGTTGGTTGGAAATGGCGGAAACGAAGCTTTGCTCATGAGGTTGTTTAGTCGAAGTTTGTCAAAAACAGCTATGGAATGGTTTATCTCTCAAGACATTAGCCGATGGAAAACATGGGAAGAAATGGCAAGTTCATTCATGGAAAGATTCCGCTTCAATGTGGAAAATGTGCCTGATCGCTTCTCATTGGAGAAAATTCATTAGAAATCGACCGAAACCTACAGAGAATATGCCAGTCGCTGGAGAGACAAAGCGGCGCGTGTGCAACCACCTATGACTGAAGCTGAGCTGGTAGCCGCATTCATACGGTACCAAGAAGCTGATTGCTTTGACAAAATGATAACTATGAAAGGGAGTTCCTTTGCAGATTTAGTCGCCGTTGGGGAAGATATCGAAGATGGCCTCAAGACCGGCAGGATTGTTAGTGTACTAAATAGATCAGGTGCGTCTGGTGCCGCAGGTGGCAAAAAGAAGATAGAAGATATAGCTTATGTTTCTAGAACTACCAGCCTAAAAAGCCGAGGAAAAGAGATGACCCACAAAAATCAAGTTAACTACCAATCACCTCCACCAGCCAACTATATAACCACTTCACCCCAGTATAGCCCAATGTCCATGTGCTACGCATAACCTGACTACCAAGATCCACAACTAAATTATCAAATACCAATACCTAGCAACCGAGCTCCACGACCAAATTATCGAATGCCAGCACCCAATAACCAAGCTCCACAAAACCAGACTTTCCAAAACTAGCCTCCCCGCAAACTATGAGGCACCCCAAAAGAAACCTATGAGAGCATTCACTCCTTTGCCAGAATCAAGGACTAGTTTATTTGCCAAGCTAAGAGATGTCAGGCGAATGAATGTTGTTCCACCAAAACCTGCTAATCCCACGGATCGATGGTACAGGCCGGATTTCACTTGCGCCTATCATTCTAACCAAGTTGGCCATGCCACCGAATATTGCATAAACCTAAGGCACAAACAACAAGATATGATTGACAATCATGAGCTTATCCTGGAACCAATGCCTCCAAATGTGGACACGAATCCCCTTTTGAAACATGGAGGAAACCAAATTCACATGATAGAAAGAGGCGATGAATGGGAAGAGAGCCCCGCGATAATTCGTCCAGATATTCAAGGGTTGGAAAGCACTGTCGCCTCGTTGTCTTTATAAGAGCGAAAAAGAGTGTTAGGACCTTTGGCAATGAAATCTGAGACATCTGTTGTAGCCAAAAGAGAGCCTTTCGTGCTCAAATATCACTCAATAGTTGTAACACTCCTTAAATCCGAGTTAAGTGTGAAAGGGTCTTGGAGAATTGGACTTCGCTGTTTTGGGTTAATATAACACGACCAAAGAATACGGCCCGTATTTTGAAATACGGCCCGTATTTTGAAATACGGCCCGTATTCTTTGGGCGTATTTCACTCGTCTTCCTAGGTTACTCACTGTTTCTGTTACCATTAAATACGGCAAGAGAATACGACCCGTATTTTGATATACGGTCTGTATTTCTAGGCGTATTTCACCCATTTCCTAGACTACTCATTGTTTTGTTAATTGTTAAATACGGCCACAGAATGTGGTCCGTATTTTGAAATACGGTCCGTATTTTTGGGCTTATTTCACCCGCCGCCAGCTGTGTATATATATAGCGGGTTCAGTTAATTTTATCACTTATTCTCATTCCCATAGACCCTAAGGACGAAAATCTTTTCTCCAAGTATCCAAACATTAAGGTAAGAACATCTTTAACATTATTAATCAATCTTAGCATTAAACCCACGATTCTTAACATGATTCTTGAATGAAAAACCTAGGGTTTGTAAAGTAATCCTTATCAAGGTGACTCAAGCTAGGGTTTTGGGTGTTCTTCGTTGTAAAAGTAAATTGTTGAATTATGTAAGGCTTAATTAAGGTATGTCTCTCTTTTAAAAACCTTATTATGGATGTATGTCTTCCTCTCAAAAGTTCTTTATTGAATAAAAAGGTGAACTTCTCATACAAAACCTTATTTCATGCTTTGACTATGGTTGGTGTGCGTGAGGGGACAAGCCCACACTAAACCTTGATTGTACTATCCTCTATATATACGTATATGAAATCATAATCATTTTCTTCTATAAGAGCTGGTGTAACACACCGTAAACTTGAACTAGGTGTGAATGTGTAAAAATCTAGTGTTAAGATGATATTTTATCTATATGAATCCATTCTTGATGAATTCGGGTGGAAGATGGTCGTTTTGAAGTCAAACCAATAATTGAAGTTCTTAAGGGCACTTAAATTCGCCTAAGTTTTGATAGGTCTGTTTACTGGGCGATTTTCATGAAAATGTGTTGAGAATTTGGAAAAACTTTCGTGATGAAATTTGTAAATCTTTGAAATAGCTTTCCAACGCTAGGTCTCCCAGCCCAATAAAAGTTATGTACAAAAAGTTATGCCTATTTTACTAAAGTCTGTCTTCGCTGGAAATTTGGCTTGTGTTACGGTGAGACGTTAAGGACCGTAACACGTGTTACGGGCCATAACATGGCACCGTAATGCCTCAAAAATGATCAGAACTCTCTGAAAATTTCCACTAAAGGATGATCCAAAGAACGGTCCGTAACACGAAGGACGATCCGTCCTTCGGGGGCATCCTTTGGCCCGTTTTCACCAGAAAAATATAAATAAGACACTTGTTTTGTTTATTCCTCCACTTTCTGAACAACCCTAAGGACGAAAATCAGTCCTCCAAGTCTCCAAATCAAAGGTAAGAATATCCTTAACATTCCTAATCCATTCTAACATCAAACCCATGATTCTTAACATGATTCTTGTGACCAAAACCTAGGGTTTGCAACATAATTCTTCCCAAAGTGATTCAAGCTAGGGTTTGAGTGTTCTTCATTAGAAAAGTGAATTGTTAAACTTTGTTTAACATATTAAGGTATGTCTCTTTTAAAATCATTGTTGACTATAAAGGTGATTTGTATGTCTCTCTTTTGAAAACTTATTTTGAATGAAAATCACTTTTGAAACTATTGTTGGAAGTATAAATTTTATTCAAGATTCTTTAATGAATGAAAGGAAAAGTAATCTTTTCATGTTTCTTGAACTCCAATTCATGTCTAAATGGTGGTTAACGTTTGTGAGGGGACAAACCCACATTAAACCTAGATTGTAACAAACCCTATATATGTATGTAATATTATGAATGTTTTCCTTTATAAAAGATGCTTAATAATGATGGTTAAGGGTTGGTAATGATATTCTCATTGATGAATTAGGACATGGAATCTTTCGTAAAGAAGTTATACATTTTCAAAACATTCTATGAAATGATTTATCTTTACGATATGGCATAATGAACCTTAATGGTAAATGGTGATGTTACTACCTTGGAATGAATTGTAATTCGGCTTTTATGCCATGAACTATGTTGATGTGATTTTGCCTAGCCACTCGGGAGGATGAGTGGTCACCGAGGATTTCATATTCCGGTGCGTTTATGCCTAGCTACTCGGGAGGAAGGGTAGTCAGTATGGATCGTAGTGTATTAATTGCCTTGCCATTCGGGGGGAAGAGTGGTTACTTCCAGGTTCGCTACCTGGGGTGTATTAATGGCCTTTCTATTCGGGAGGAAGAGTAGCCACCGTGAATCCATATTTTGGTGTATTGCGCAGTGTTGTTGATATTGAGTTGGGCCTATACGGGTGATTGTGATATCCATCTTTATTATAGAACTGGTATTTATGCCTGATTGACTTTAAGCATAATTGTAACTAGGATTACGAAATGGCTTTGTAAACTGTTTAATAAATGATATTGAGAATCACAAGTGGAATGACTATTTTTATACTATCTTTTCAAGACTGATTTCTTTATGTATTATCATAATTTATTTTCATATTACTTATTGTCCCCGAGGCACTCACTGAGTACGAAGTACTCAGGCATACCATTGTTGTCTTTGATGGTATGTTAGGTAACGGAGAAGAGCCGGTTCTTGATACTACAGGCGTTTAGAAAGGACTTGATGTTGCTGCTGATTTGGTGAGCCCACACATTCATTCGTGGGACACACTATTTATTTAATTCCATTTATTTATATTAATTTTTGGGCTGCGTCTCGATGAGTTAGACATTTATTCCTTATTCCTAGAAGCTCCTTAGTATACATTCGAATGTGGGTAGAAGAAGAGTTGTTCTATAACTCTTTCGGGCACACTATCATGTTTTGGTTGAATTATTTAAATTATAAAGACTTCCGCTGATTTAATTCCTATACTCATGATTTGTTACATTTATTTTATAAATTGTTGGAGGCGAATATTGAACCTGGCGGGTTCAAGTGTTATTATTGTGTCGTTTAGGTTCTTCCGATGTTGTTCACGACGTCGGATGCCGGTCATGTCTAGGGTGGGTTTTGGGGCGTGACAGCTGGTTAGTAATGAGGGTTAATTGTTGGCATTGATATTTTAAAAAGGGGATCTATGACAATGGATTCTTGTTTAAAGAAGTGGAAACGTTTTCAATACTATCTATGAAATTATGGATCTTCGTAATGGCATAATGAACTTTAATGCTAATTGATGGCGTGACTACTTTGAGACAAATTGTGAATCGACTTCTATGCTATGAACTTTATTATTGTGTGTTGCCTTGCTACTCGGGAGGAAGGATAGCCACTATGGATCCTGGTGTGGTAATTGCCTTGCCATTCGGAAGGAAGAGTGGCCACTACCGAGTTCGCTATCCGGAGTGCGGTTTATGCCTAGCTATTCGGGAGGAAGGATAGCCACCGAGAATTACATATTCCGGTGTGGTGCGCTGTGATTAGGGAACCTCTACGGTCATCCCTTCAATATGCTTGAATCTTGGGCCTGTATTCTCATGTTTGATATTCTTATTCTCTCATGGAACTGTTGTTGACAATCATTATCAATTGAAAAGACATATTTGAAAGTTGTAACTTGACAAGAGGCTTTTTAATCGATTTGAAAATTCTTATTGAGATACACAAGTTGAATAACTGTTTTACATTGATTTCATATGGTTTTCAGAACTGATTCTTTTAAGTATTATTGTACCTTATTTTCATAGTACTTGTTGTCCCCGAGGCACTCACTGAGTATGAAGTACTCAGGCATACCATTGTTGTTTTTGATGGTATGTTAGGTAACGGAGAAGAGCAGATTCTTAATGCTTCGGGCGCTTAGGAAGGACTTGCTGTTGCTGCTGACTTGGTGAGCCCACATGTTCATTTGTCGAACACCCTCATTATATTTATTTATTATTTTAGCATTTTAGCGGGCTGCGTCCCGATGTGTTACACAATCATTCTTTATCTTAGAAGCTCCATAGTATACATTTTTGTGGGTAGTTGTCGAGTTGTTTTAACTCATGGGCATGTGATACGTTTTGATTAAGTTTTATAATATTATAAAGACTTTCGCTGATTTTATTCTTAAATCATGATTTCGTTTGAATTTATTTTTTAAACTGTTGGAGGTGATTGTTGAACCTGGCGGGTTCAAGTGTTATTGTTGCATCTTCTAGGTTCTTCTGATGTTGTTCATGACGTCAGATGTCGGTCACATCTAGGGTGGGTTTTGGGGCGTGACAACAGTCGCTCAAATTCATAACGAGCCATTCATACTCAAAATATCAGGACCAGTTGAGAACTCACCCTTTGTGATCAAACTGCCGCACCAGATGATGGTCAATAAAGAAAAAGAGATAGCTACTGTGGTTCAGGGTATGACCGGGTTAGGAAAGTGTTATGCCCCAGATGAACCTGTGCTCGAAGCTTCACGTCGCGAAAACCCTCAGAAAAGACCAATCACTGAAGGCGAAGCTAAAAACTTTTGGACGCAAATGTCAGTCAAGGATTATTCAATTGTTGAGCACCTGCATAAGACTCGCCGTGGTATCGCAATGTCATTACTACTCGCCCGTCTCAACATCGCTTAGCCTTAATGAAAGCTTTGGATGAAGTCCAAGTGCCCGCCGTCACTATAAGTGAAACATTGGCTGAGATCGTAGGGTATGTTGTACGAGCGTATAGGCTATCATTTTCTGATGATGAATTACCAAGGAAAGGGAAGTCCCACAATAAAGCCCTGCACATAACAGTCAAATGCCGTGACAAGATTATCCCTCAAGTGCTGATTGATGGAGGGGCTGGGTTAAATGTATGCCCCGTGACGACTTTGAAACAACTCGGGTATGATGTTGGCAAGATCCGACAGAGTCGAACCAATGTAAAAGCTTATGATGGCGCAACTAGCGACCCAATTGGTGAAATAGATCTACACTTACAAATGGGCCCCGCGGAGTTCGTAGTTGAGTTCGTCATCATGGACATCAAAACAAGCTACAACATATTGTTGGGCCGACCATGGTTGCACGCCGCCGGAGTTGTAGCATCTTTATTACACCAGTCTCTCAAATTCATATGGGATGATCAAGAAGTCGTGATTCACGGTAAAGAAAGTGTCCACAACTATCCGGATAACTCCGTACCAGTCATAAAGAAGTCACCAGTTGGTGCTGATTTTCACACTGTTGAACTAGCCATGATAGATCGTAGGGGAGATGATGAAGATATCCCTATGACACTGGTCTACAAAATGGTTACTACAACTATGATAAGGAGTGGGTTTGAGCTCGGGAAAGGTCTAGGAAAGAACTTACAGGGAATCAAAGAACCAGTGAGTATTAAAAATGGGAAATATCGATTTGGGGTTGGATACGAGCCATGTGAGGCAGAAGAGGAAGAAGCAGAATATGGGCCGAGAGGTCCCGTTGAAATGAGAAAGTCGTTCCCTTATCTATACCAGTCCTTCACAGCATGCCCAATGAGTCACAACAACAAAGATCCAGAAACGGGTTTAAGGGCATTATTTTGGGAAGAGGAATGCGCAGCCATCATTGAAAAGTGCTTCGAAGCACTACATATTCGCCAAGCAGAGCCAGGGGAAACAACAAGTGGATGGACTTCGACCCCGTTGTTCACTCTGCGGTAGAAAGAATGCTCTTTTTTTTTTAAAAAGGGCAAAAGTAGGCTTCGAGGCCGGGCTTGCCGCCTTTTCATGTTTTGATTACATGTTGTTAAATAACGGAAATGGCTCGATGTTCCATTTCGAGTCACGACCACAGTTTGTACCGCTCCTTTTAAAATTTCAATGAAAATGCCTCAAAGTTTACAATAAGACAAAATTCATATATATATATATATATATATATATATATATATATATATATATATATATATATAATTATATTGTTACACCCCATAGTTTTGTATGTTGAGATTCGTTAGGGGTTGGTTGGTTTAAGTTTGGACATTCGAGTGATATACGCCTACCTCATGATTATGAGTGTTTAAGATCATGTATAAGAAGTATCGGAAGGAATGGAGGGCAAGTGCATCAAGGTAATTAAGTTTGTCGGACTTTGGAGAAAATATGAGGGGCAATTTTGGACCAATTGGAGGAAGAATATCTTTTAGTATATGAGGAGTTTTGAGCAAAGCAAAATCCTAGATTGAAGTTCATGAAGTCTAGTTTCCAACGAAACAAACCGTTCATCGATAGGATATCGGAGTAGAGAGTTATGACCGTTACAAGTTAGGCCGCCAGAGTAGGAATTTACCCTATGCGAAGGCGACCAAAGGGCCGCGAACGCAAAGAATAGTGGGGATTAACCCTTCGCGAACGCGACCCAAGGCCGCGAACGCGAAGGGCAAATTCTGAGTCGGTCCAAATCGACTTAAACCCCCTCTATAAGGGGCAAGACCCCTTTTTTTCCTCTATAATATTTCCCTAAAAGCTCAAAGAACATACAGGGGTGTGAGTATATCATAAAAGTTAGGAATTGGAGTGATTTTCTAGTGGCGGAGTATTAATCGAGGCTCGAATAGCGTATAGGTATGATTATAGTATCGTTTCGCGGTGGATTTTGGCTTGGATTCAAAGTAAATATTGAAGATATTACTGCTCTAGCAAGAATAAGGTATAGATCTCTCCTTATTGATGTTGATTTCGGTTTACGTACAAAGATAGAGTTATTAAATAGCCGTATAATGAATTGGTTGGTTGAGAAATTGGGAGAAACATCGTGTGGGATGTTTTAATGAGTATATTGATATTGATAGTGATGTTGTTGATGTTGGTATTGTGATTTTGGGCTAAGCATATAAATAGGGGAGATGCTGCCCGAATTTCGGCAGATTCTAAAAAGGATTTAAATTAAAGGCTTAATACAAGCGTATGACAATGAGCCTAATAATAGCATGAATGGTTTTATATGTAGATTTCAAGACAGGAGGTAGGTTGGAAAGTCGAGAAGCGAGCTTCCAGGTATGTTAAGGTTAAACCTTTCTTTCAAAAGGCATGATTCCTATGTTTTGATTCCATAAATGACATCCATAATATTTTTGGTCCCGAAAATGCCAACAAGTCTATAATTTCTGAAGATCCTTATGATGACTCCAATCCTAGAGATTTCCAAAGTCTAAGGTTCTAGATGATTTCATGACGTGACTGAGCGTGCTAGATAATTCTGGGTTATATTAAGGATATGTGGCCTCAGCTTATGTCTGAGCGTGCTACACAATATGTGGCCTCAGCTTATGTCTGAGCGTGCTACATAACATGTGGCCTCAGCTTATGTCTGAGCGTACTATATAATTCTTGATTATATTCAGGATATATGGCCTCAGCTTATGTTATGGATCATTCAAAGTGACACATGATAGTGATGAAGATTATGGTAGTGATGATGGTCCTTATTATCAAAACTAACCCATCAAATAACCGGATTCCAAAGACTCTATTCCTAGACAGTGTAGAAATATTCGTATCCTTGACCTCTTAAGTCCTGAAGGGGCATCCATAAGTTGTACAATTTTATAATGATGTCTAAATCCCGAAGGGGATATTCATTAAGTTTCTTTATTCATAGGCGTTTCATATTTGATTTTTACGTCTCGAAGGAGACAAATAAAAAGGGGAAAAAGTTCCCATTTTTGAAAAAGGGGAAGAAGTTCCCGTTTTGAACTAAAAGTTGTTTCGAAAGGAGTCTTTTGATGGTTTCCAAAGATTTTCATGCACTGCATATTTAAATACATGCACAACATCATTTCATGGGGAATGGGAAAAGGGCAAAGGCGTTATATACGCAAGCCACCTGATCAGCTGTATACGATGATTATGATGCCCGCAGGGGCTGCGAGCAGGGCGAAAACATGCATTACATATATATATATATATATATATATATATATATATATATATATATATATATATATATATATATATATATACACACTCATGATGCATTAAAAGTTCATATGCACGTACATGATTGGCAGTGTTAGATACAGGTACAAATTAAGTCTGTTACACTTTTATTGTTCGAGTCGAGATATATTGTTTCAGTTCTGCCTTACATACTCGGTACATTATTCGTACTGACGTCCCTTTGCCTGGGAGCAATGTGTTTCATGCCACACAGGTGCAGACAGATGAGTAGAAGACATTGTCTATAGGATGTTCCCAGGCTATCAGCTGGATTGGTGAGCTCCATCTCATCTCGGAGTGTTGCCGAGTCAAAGTACTTATGTTATGGTACCTCGTGTATGTTAGAGACTTTTGCAGACAGTGTCCTGTGGATAGTGCGTCGAGATGTCGATCGTTGTGTAAAGCAACCATGTAGGTTGATGTTTTTTTATGATTTGTTTTTAAAGATTTTACTGTGACTAAATGTTTTCTTCGAATTAACGATAACGGAGAAGTCCCTAATTTGACGAAAGAGTTTTATTGAAATGAAATTCCTTGCACTAACCCTTGATTTCCGCGGAAGAATGGTATTGACAAAGGAAGTGAATGATGATATTGAGGTTATAGGGACAATAGAACTTGAAGCAATCAACACAGAGGTAAGTATTGGTAAAAAGGATTATAAGTCAGATATGGTAAGAATGTTGCAATTACGATTGAAATGTATAGCCTATGAATGGAAGAGGAAGTGACTAGGGAAGCAAAATGGGACAATCGATAAAGGTTCAGGTATATTCCGAGTTGTGATGCACGACGTAAGTTTCATCCTCTTTGCATTTAAATCGTTCGATATTGAAAACCCTGTATGGCTAAGGTGTGCCAAGTGTGTATATAATTGGTTCGAGGAGGCATTGTATGTATTCTCTGGGCTGCGTCTAGATCTGGGATAGTAAAAACAAAAAAATATAAGGGACACTCTGCTTGACTTTTCCTAAAATTTAAGGACAGGACCAAAGAAGGACAAGGTCCAAAGATTTAGGAGATCACGAAGGTTATACGTCTATGATTGCTATCGATTGATTAATGGGAAAGTATGGGACAGGTTGATATGGGATGATAAGATAAAGATGACGTTACAAGTGGACATCGGGCATTAGTTATTAGAATAAAAAGTACTATTCCGGCTGGACAGATAGTTGGGCACATCATTATTTCAAGTATCCCCATTGGTTATTATAGTCCAGATTTGAGACTTAAAGTAGTATTTCTGGATAATGACAAGTAGAGAACTTGAAGGATTCGTAAATGCAAGAACAAAAGCAATGACAAAGGATTATTATAGGATGGAATTTCGATCGAGAATGGCAATGGAATATAACACCATAAGGTAAAACCTTTAAGGGAAGAAGCGAGTAAGCTTGAGTACGAGCACAAGGACTGAAATAATATGTGGCAGATATTGTATTGGGAATGGATTATAGATATAGTTTAAAGTAAGAATTATTGTGGAAATAAGTTTTTCAAGATTTGAAAGCAAGTCAGCAAATGAATTGAGCAACTAAAGGGTATCTTTTGAGATTGGATTGAAAATAATTCGTGAGGAAGAAAAGAAATTGAACGATATTCTAGTGGGGAACTTAATGTCAACAAAATGGGAAGGATATGACAAGAAAATGGAAGGGAATGCAAGGGATTTTTAAGATGGCCTTAGTGTGCATGAAGAATGATTTATGAGGAAGATGATTAGTGTCCGAAGGATTAAAATGGGTTACATTCGAGGTGTTGTAGGAAGAAGGTCTATTGGGGGATTCAGGGAAAGTCGACAAATGAGTTCTACTGTGGCTTAATATAAAGAGAAGGTTTTTAGGACTAACTTAAAAGAAATGATTTGTAGAAAGTATTATGGAATCAATTATATGTTAAAGTTGAGTTAAAGAATTTCATAAAGATATGAGCTATTGGAGTACATGAGGTCACAATTGGTTCAGACCTCAGTTAAGAGGCCGGAACCGCCGTGGTTGGGTATCCAGGTATGTTAGTGATTTCTTCAGAAGCATGTTTTTCGACTTATGAGTTTTAAGAACAAAGAGATTAGCTATGAGAGTAGAGGAAGGTTTGTAAATCTATGATGTTAGTAAATTCAGTAAAAGGCTATAAAGGGTATGAGCGGATTTAAATAGGTCAAAAGTCGAGGAATGGACGATAAGATTTCGGGAAGAATAGAAGTAAGCGTAGGAAAGAGTGAGTAAATAATCAATAGAGATATGTTATAGAGATGGTGCGATTAAATGCGATATGTTAAAGGGAAGAATGATTCAATAAGGGGATGTACCAAAGAATGGGATCAAAGACAGAGTACAAAACTAGTTTAAACATTCGAGGACGAATGTTTCTAAGAGGGGAAGGATGTTACACCCCATAGTTTTGTATACTGAGATTCGTTAGGTGTTGGTTGGTTTAAGTTTGGACATTTGAGTGATATGCGCCTACCTCACGATTATGAGGGTTTAAGATCATGTATGAGAAGTATCAGAAGGATTGAAGGGCAAGTGAATGAAGGTAATTAAGTTTGTCGGACTTTGGAGAAAATATGAGGGGCAATATTGGCCCAACTTGAAGGAAGAACATCTTTTAGTATATGAGGAGTTTTGGAGCAAAGCAAAATCCTAGATTCAAGTTCATGCAATCTAGTTTCCAACGCAACAAACCGTTCATCAATAGGACATCGGAGTAGAGAGTTATGGCCGTTACAAGTTAGGTCGCTAGAGCAGGCATTTACTCTGCACGAACGCAACCAAATGGCTGCGAACGCGAAGAGTAGTGGGGATTAACCCTTCGCGAACGCGACCCAAGGCCGCGAACGTGAAGGGAAAATTCTGAGTCGGTGCAAACCGACTTAAACCCCCATATATAAGGGGCAAGACCCCTTTTTTCCTCCATAATATTTCCCCAAAAGCTCAACAACATACAGGGGTGTGAGTATATCATAAAAGTGAGGCATTGGAGTGATTTTCTAGTGGCGAAGTATTAATCGAGGCTCGGATAGCGTATAGGTATGATTATAGTATCATTTTGCGGTGGATTTTGGCTTGGATTCAAAGTAAATATTGAAGATATTGCTGCTCTTGCAAGAATAAGGTATGGATCTCTCCTTATTGATGTTGATTTCGGTTTACGCACAATGATAGAGTTATTAAATAGTCGTATAATGAATTAGTTGGTTGAGAAATTGGGAGAAACATCGTGTGGGATGTTTTATTGAGTTTATTGATATTGATAATGATGTTGTTGATGCTGGTATTGGTGTTGTTGTTGTTGTTGTTGTTGTTGTTGGTATTGTGATTTTGGGCTAGGCATATAAATAGGGGAGATGCTGCCCCAATTTCGGCAGATTCTAAAAAGGATTTAAATTGAAGGCTTAAGACAAGCGTCTGACAATGAGCCTAATAATAGCATGAATGGTTTTATATGTAGATTTCAAGACAGGAGGTAGGTTGGAAAGTCGAGAAGTGAGCTGCCAGGTATGTTAAGGTTAAACCTTTCTTACAAAAGGCATGATTCCTATGTTTTGATTCCATAAATGACATCCATAATATTTTTCCTCCCAGAAATGCCAATAAGTCTATAATTTCTGAAGATTCTTATGATGATTCCAATCCTAGAGATTTCCAAAGTCTAAGGTTCTAGATGATTTCATGACCTGACTGAGCGTGCTAGATATTTTTGGGTTATATTCAGGATATGTGGCCTCAGCTTATGTCAGAGCGTGCTACACAATATGTGGCCTCAGCTTATGTCTGAGCGTGCTACATAACATGTGGCCTCAGTTTATGTTTGAGCGTACTATATAATTCTTGATTATATTCAGGATATGTGGCCTCAGCTTATGTTATGGATCATTCACAGTGACACATGATAGTGATGAAGATTATGGTAGTGATGATGGTCCTTATTATCAAAACTAACCCAACAAATAACCGGATTCCAAAGACTCTATTCTTAGACAAAGGTAGGAATATTCGTATCCTTGACCTCTTAAGTCCCGAAGGGGCATCCATAAGTTGTACAATTTTATAATGATGTCTAAATCCCGAAGGGGATATTCATTAAGTTTCTTTATTCATAGGCGTTTCATATTTGATTTTTAAGTCTCGAAGGAGACAAATAAAAAGGGGAAAAAGTTTTCATTTTTGAAAAAGGGGAAGAAGTTCCCGTTTTGAACTAAAAGTTGTTCCAAAAGGAGTCTTTTGATGGTTTCCAAAGATTTTCATCCATTGCATATTTACATACTTGCAAGACATCATTTCATGGGGAAGGGAAAAAGGGCAAAAGCGTTATATACGCAAGCCACTTGATCAGCTGTATACGATAATTATGATGCCCAAAGGGGCCATTATGCCATTATGCCCGAAGGGCTATTATGCTATTATGCTCGAAGGGGCTGCGAGCGAAGGCATGCCTTATATACATATATATATATATATATATATATATATATATATATATATATATATATATATATATATATATATATATATATATATACGATAATTATGATGCCCAAAGGGGCCATTATGCCATTATGCCCGAAGGGCTATTATGCTATTATGCTCGAAGGGGCTGCGAGCGAAGGCATGCCTTATATATATATATATATATACACTCATGATGCATTAAAAGTTTATATGCACGTACATGATTGGCAGTGTTGGATACAGGTACAGATTAAGTCTGTTACTCTTTTATTATTCGAGTCGAGATATATTGTTTCGCCCGCCTTACATACTTGGTACATTATTCGAACTGACGTCCTTTTGCCTGGGGGCGTTGTGTTTCATGCCACACAGGTGCAGACATATGAGTAGAAGACATTGGTTATAGGATGTTCCCAAGCTATCAGCTGGCTTGGTGAGCTCCATCTCAGTTCGGCGTGTTGCCGAGTCAAAGTACTTATGTTATGATACCTCGTGTATGTTAGAGACTTTTGTAGACAGTGTCCTGTGGATAGTGCGTCGAGATATCGATCGTTGTGTAAAGCGACCATGTAAGTCGATGTGTTTTTATGCTTTGTTTTTAAAGATTTTACTGTGACTAAATGTTTTCTTCGAATTAACGATAAGGGAGAGGTCCCTGATTTGACGAAAGAGTTTTATTGAAAAGTTTATCCTGTTTTACTTAACGGAAGCGTTATTTCATAAAGTAAAGGTTCACAAAAAGTTGTGACTCATGGATAGAATGGTAGTATGGCACTCAGCCGAGTTGGGTCTTGGGTGTCAGTCGCAGCCCTCCGGTTTGGGTCGTGACAGAAGTGGTATCAGAGCAGTTCGTCCTAGGGGTTGTCTGCAAAGTCGTGTCCAGTAGAGTCTTATTTATGGGTGTGAAGCACGCCACACTTATAAATAGGAGGCCACAGGTAATTTAGGATGGTTACCCTTCTTTCATATCTAAGATCATGCGATGAGAGCCAAGTCATAGGAAATGAAATTCCTTGCACTAACCCTTGATTTCAGCGGAAAAATGGTATTAGCAAAGGAAGTGAATGATGATATTGAGGTTACAGGGACAATAGAATTTGAAGCAATCAACACAGAGGTAAGTATTGGTAAAAAGGATTATAAGTCAGATATGGTAAGAATGTTGCAATTATGATTGAAATGTATAGCTAATGAATGGAAGAGGAAGTGGCAAGGGAAGCAAAAAGGGACAATCTATAAAGGTTCAGGTATATTCCGAGTTGTGACGCACGAGGTAAGTTTCATCCTCTTTGCATTTCTGTTCGATATTGAAAACCTTGTATGGCTAAGGTGTGCCAAGTGTGTATATAATTGGCTCGAGGAGGCATTGTATGTATTCTCTGGGCTGCGTGCAGGTCTGGGATAGTAAAAAAAAAAATATAAGGGACACTCTGCTTGACTTTTCCTAAAATTTAAGGACAAGGACCAAAGATTTAGGAGATCACGAAGGTTATACGTCTATGATTGCTACAGTTAATGGGAAAGTATGGGACAGGTTGATATGGGATGATAAGATAAAGATGACGTTACAAGTGGACATCGGCCATTATTTATTGGAATAAAAAGTACTATTCCGGCTTGATAATTAGTTGGGCACATCATTATTTCGAGTATCCCCATGGGTTATTATAGTCAAGATTTGAGACTTAAAGTAGTATTTCTGGATAATGACAACTAGAGAACTTGAAGGATTCGAAACAAGTAAAAACGACGACGAACAAAACGACAATCAAGAAGAAGAGATAACTGAACCAGAAGGGTTGATAGATGTTGAAGAAGAATACGAGAACAAAACAACGCCAAACCTAGAGGAAATAGAGGCAGTTAATCTAGGAAATAAGGAGTTAGTTCGGGAAACTAGAATAAGTGTGCATTTGATGTGTTCGAGAAAGAAGGGTATCGGAGTTTGTTGAAAGAGTATGAAGATGTTTTCACTTGGTCATACGCCGATATGCCGGGTTTGAGTACGAATATTGTTTCCCATAGGTTGCCGATCCTTGAAGGATTCGCCCCAGCAAAACAGAAAATTAGGCTGCCTAAGCCTGATGTCAGCATCCGAATTAAAGAAGAAGTAGAAAAACAGATTCAGTCAGGAGTTGTTGAGGTAACAGAGTACCCGACATAGTTAGCCAACATAGTCCCTGTACCAAAGAAAGATGGGAAAATAAGGATTTGTGTGGACTACCGTGATCTTAACCGCGCTAGCCCAAAGGATAATGTCCCACTCCCGAACGTTCACATACTCACTGATAGCTGCACCAAGCATCAGGTGCAATCTTTTATGGATTATTACGCGGGCTATCATCAGATATTGATGGATGAAGAAGATGCTCAAAAGACGGCATTCATCACACCGCAGGAAATGTATCATTACCCGATAATGACTTTTGGGCTCAAGAATACCGGCGCTACTTACATGAGGGCGATGATCGCCATTTTTCATGATATGATGCATAGAGAGGTTGAGGTGTATGTGGATGACATCATCATTAAATACCGAATGGGTGAGGACCACCTCGAACATTTAAGAAGATTCTTTGACAGACTCCGCAAGTACGATTTGAAGTTGAATCCTGCAAAATGCGCATTTGGAGTGCCTGCTGGAAAATTACTAGGATTCGTAGTCAGTCGCCGTGGTATTGAGTTAGATCCCACAAAGAACAAAGCAATCCACGAACTCCCACTGCTAAGAACGAAGAAAGAGGTCATGAGTTTCTTAGGAAGGTTGAATTACATTGGACACTTCATCGCCCAGTCCACAGTAATCATAGAACCAATCCTCAAACTCCTCAAGAAAGATGCTCCAACTAAATGGACGGAAGACTGTCAGAAAGCCTTTGACACAATTAAGAGATACTTGTCAAATCCACCTGTTTTGGTCCCGCCGTGGCCAGGAAGTCCTTTGCTGCTGTACATGTCAGTATCAAAAAATGCTTTTGGATGCATGTTGGCACAAAATGACAAAACAGGCAAGAAAGAGAGAGCCATCTATTACATATGTTAGAAGTTCACACCCTGCGAATCCAGATATTCCTTGGTGGAAATGACGTGTTATGCTCTGACTTGGGTGTCTCAGAGGTTGAGACATTATATGGATGCGTACACGACTCATTTGATCTCAAGAATGGACCCCCTAAGGTATATCTTTCGCTAGCCTATGCCCATAAGGAAATTGGCCAAATGGCAAATGCTATTAAGTGAGTTCGACATTCAATACGTCCCACAGAAAGCACTTAAGGGCAGGCATTAGCAGATTTACTGGGAGGAAGTCCAGTAGATGACAATCCCGTACCTTTGTGGACTTACTTCCTAGACGAAGAAATAATGACAATTGAGGGAGAAGAAAATGAAGATGAATTAGGATGGAAAGTATATGTTATATCCGGCATTTTTGGCGTAGTTGGAAAAATTTGGAAATAACCTTGGTTTGCAAAGAATAAGGTCATATGTTGATTGGGATCAAGAGATGTGTGTGTGGTTCATGAAAAATAGTGGTGTGGAAATACGGAGGAAGGCCAAGGGCAAAATTGGAATTTTGGAAATTAGCTCCGGGAATTACAAAACAAGATTTGAGGCTAATTGGGCTCAACAAAAAGAAAAGAAATTGAGGCCCAAAAACTTGAAGGGTGGCCGGCCAATATGGCCTTGGCCCAACCCAATTTTAAGGGTCATGTGCCAAGCATGTGGCATGTAGTATAATTGGATGATTCCATGCAAAATCATCCATTAGAAAGTTCAAGAAAATCAAAGAAAAGTTGAGAGCAAGAAAGGAAGAGCAATCGGCCAAAGAGAAAAAAAAAATTCCAAGCCAACAAACTTTGATCCAAAAATTCCCTTCTTCTTGAATTCTTACTAAGTTCAAGGCCCTCTTCAACATGGTATAATTATCTTGGCAAGAAAGAGACTTTGGTGGCAAGTGGAAAAATTAGAAAAAGGTAAGGATTTCACTCTTTTATGTCAAGAAATACATATGTCGTAGCATGTGTAAAGTGCAAAAAAATCATGAAATTATGGCGTGTGTGTGTGTATGGCCGTGTGGTTGTGTTTTATGTGTATGTGGCCGTGTGATATTATGGGTGGGGAAGACATGAATTTATTTCATTTAGTATGGTAATGGTGTTGATGTAGTTTAGTGGTGAAAGTGGAAGAATATGAGCCAAAGTTTGCATGAGAATCATTGTTGAGTTGTTGTAGGAAGTTAGTAAGGTTATGGGAAATTTATGTGATTTTTATATAATTTTTATATAATGATGAAAGTTGGATGAACTAGGGTGAATTGGAAAATGTAGATGTTGGCCGTGAGCCATGAGAGAGTTGAAATAAAAATGAATTGCTTTTGTTTGATATATTAGTTGTGTCGTTATGATTCTTATAACATAAATGAAGGTTAAATGGTTTGAGTTGGAATTGATTTGAAAGTGGGAAGTCGAAATGAGAATTATGGCCTTATGTTGGAAAGTTCGTATATTTTGTAAACCTTGTATATGTATTGTAGAAATATTATGAAACGTTTCCGTATGGCATTGTAATGATTTTGATTAGTGATGAATGTGAGTACGATGGTGATGGTTTGAAATTTGAAGTCGGAATGAAAGCGATTGCATTATGTAAGGAGAAGACTAGTTGCGTATTGTATTGTGTGTTATTGTGATTGTTGATGTTGTTGTTGGGTTGTTGTTAGTTGTTTGAGCCGAGTTGAATCTCGGGGATGTTATATTTATAGGGGAGGTGCTGCCAAAATTTTGGTAGACAAGTATTAAACCAAGATTGAAAGTTAAAGTCTCATGAATAGTAACTGGTAAATGTGACCATTTGCAGATTCTAGGCGAAACGGGATTGGAGATAAGGCGAGCATAAGACGTCCGTAAGGTATGTAAAGCTCACCTATTCTTCATATGGCATGTCCTAGACCTACCAGGCCGAAACCAGAACCTCGGGACTAATTCTGCTCCTAGAAATCCGAGCTTGATTTTGGTTATTATTCATTCAGCGCAATTGAATCAAAATGCTTACCTTTGAATATAAGAATGCGTAAACTTTCGTATCCTCCGCAAATGAATCCAAATCGCTTCGAAACTTTCATAAATAACTCTATGGAGCCTAATGTCTGTAATTTATGTTCGCCGCCTCGGCTTGATCCGAGGTGGGCCCGCAAGTCCCGAGACTCCCCTTATTTGGTTTGTCTGACTCATTATCGTACGACATGAAGAAGAAATGTTTGCCTATGATGCTAAGGTCCGTTTGAAATATTTTATAATGTTAATTGAACGCTTGTTGCTACGAATGACACTAAATTTTCCGAAGAATGATCTACGATGTGTTTTTGAGAAAAATTGATAAATTAAAAGTCCGTAACTTTTGTATACTAATTCCGATGTACTCGATATTCGTTTTGAGCCTTCTGAGGCTACTGTATATATATATGAAATTACGTGTTGAGTCTGGAAATTTACTTTTGATATGCATATGGTTTCTGCACTACTCCGCTCGTGCCATTTATTATGGTTTCGTTCGCCGGTGCCCGGGCCGGTTTTGTGATCGTGCGCAATATGACATATTCGGCGATTTGATGTGTTACGGTTTCCGAGACTCGCCATAGGCTTACCGTCCATGGTGTTATGATGTGATATGGCTTCTTATATATTCGATGATATGACGTGTGTGATGTTATGATGTGTTCGGAGACGTACGGAGATTTGAAAGCTTCTCGAGTATGATGTGTCAGGCACCAAAGATCGGGGTGACCACGTATTCTGAGCTTTATGCATGAGTTTTATTTGCATTTTGTACATTTGTAGTTCGCACAGGTTTGATCGGTTACGTCTGTATTTGTTTCTGTATCTCCTAGATCCATTTATGATTTGAGTTATTGTATCTCCTGCTTTACATACTCGCACTTCTTTCGCATCGACCCCCGTTCCTGGGTCGCGCTACATGCCCGCAGTACGTACGCCGCGTGGTACGCCACCGCTTAGGACCTCTCTCGTTCGTCGTCCGGAGTGCTCCTTTGATCCGGAGCTTATACTCTTGGTATATACCTTTTCTGTTGTATACTCTGTACATTTGTTACTGTTCGGGTATGGCGGGGCCCTGTCCCGTCATATGTTCATATGTTTTATTCTGTTTGTAGAGGCCTGTAGTCATATTTGTGGGTCGTGGGTCCGATGTTTGTGTGTGACTCCGGTTTGTCCGTATATGATTGATTTGCGTCCTTAAGCGCCCCGTAGGCTACCGCCGATTTGGCCCACATGTTTGCATGAGTGTGTCCGGGCGATGTACATTCCGCCAACTTGATTCTCGATGTGACGTTTGACACGGTGGCCGCCAGATCGCGGTTGTATGATATCCGCTTGATTATCGGTGCGGGTAACGTCTGTTACGTCTGATTATGTGGTACTATACTGATTTGGTTCGCGAGTTCATTTGGGTGCCTAAGTAGGGCACCGCCACGGCCCCACTTCGGCTTTGGGTCGTGACAAAGATACTTTGATGAAGCGGTCAATTTTAAAGGATCAGGAATCAAAGTCGTTTTGGTTTCAGAATCAGGACAATATTATCCAGTGGCGGCCAAGTTGAGCTTCAATTGCACCAATAACATGGTTGAATATGAAGCCTATATTTTGGGTCTATGTTTAGCCCTTGACATGTATGCGCAAAACCTTTAGGTAATTGGCGATTCGAATTTGTTGATTCATCAAGTTCGAGGAGAGTGGGCCACCAAAAATGAGAAGATCATACCGTATGTCGGACTCATGCAAAGATTGGCAGATCGGTTCCAAGAAGTTGAGTTCAAGCATATACCAAGAACCCAGAATGAGTTTGCTGATGCATTGGCAACAATAGCATTCATAATTGAGCATCCCGACAAAAGAGTGTCACGACCCGACTACGGCCATGACGGGTACCTGGGGCTGACCACTGAGCACCGCTCATACCATTACCCATCGTACACATCAAGCGTTCATTCATTAGTCTTATAATTAAATCATAGGAAAACCATTCTTTTCACTAGGAAACATAATTACCTTTTGTGTACATAAGCCCTTCGGATATCAAAATATTATACATACAATAAGGACATCGTGAAACCATAGTACCCACATATACGTATCTACGAGCCTCTACTAGAGTGCTAGACATAGGGACGGGACAGGACCCCGTCGTGCCCATATACATGTATATACACAAAAGAATAGTCAATGGCACCTCTGGAACAATGGAGTGCCCTCAAGTCACCGATAGCTCCTATGAGTCCGGATCACCTCCCGTCTACTTGTGGGTGATGAACACGATCCAAAGAAAATGGACGTCGCACGAACATTGTACTGAGTATGTAAGGCATCAACAATAATAATACATCAATGAAATAAGGAAGCATCAAATGAGGAGCAATCTGAAACTGACTGTCAATTATAAGAGAAATAATGCATGATGGCTTACTTCATAATCATCATCACATCATGTATGCATATATGTATAAGGTAGCCCGACCATATAGGTACGGGATAATCATTAGCCCGCGTCTGTGCCTCCCGCGTCCGGGCACCATCTCATGCCGCCCACTAGTGGTGTCTGCCCATGCCATCTAGACATGGTGTATACGCTGCCCGCCTTAGCGGTGTCTGCCCGGCCATATAGGCGCGGTGTAATATCATCATCATGTACTCGTCATAATGCATGCATAGAACTCAAAGACAACTATACTTTATCGGGGTGACATAAGGTCGTGAACCCCCGATTTCATTATGGAGTATTTATAAGCATTCTGCCTCACCTTGAAGGAATTAGCATATAAGGTGAGTGTATCCAATAAACAATATCAATAGATCGTAGTTAACATCATTAGCTTTGTAGAAACATCATATCATGAACTCTGGAATTTTTAAACTTAAGCTCATCATCATCGTTATCGTGCTCATAACGTATCTCTTATCTTTATCTCATATGGCTATTCATGAACATAGACTCTTAGTTTCCGGAATGTAGGAAAGTCATGGAGAGGTAGGGAAAATAATATCATAGAAATCATATAAGGATCATTAGCTTCGTAGGAATGTCATATCATGAGCTTTGCGACTTCTAGACTTAGATTCATCATCAGTATTGTCATGCTCGTAACATATCTCTTATCTTTATCTCATATGAAGCCCTTTATAATCGTAGACTCATAATTTCCGATATGTAGGAAAATCATGGAAGGATAGGAGGATTCATGCCATAGGAGTCATGCCTTAGGAAGAAAGGGACTAGCCTTACATATCTCTTTCGTTTAACAATTCCATCGCTTGATTGTTCTCCTTCAATGCTCGCGTTTCTACCTTCAAGAGAGTTCGCATTAACATTAGCTAATCAATTATATGAACATGCTTACTAATGCTAGAGAAAATTGGGTGGCATTTCCTATGTTTATACAACTTTCCTCATCTTACATATCAACTCCCAAACATCCATAACATCATTCACAATATTATAAGCAATAATCATCATTCATCTACATTATCCACATTCCACAATTTCACTTCAATCCCTCCATAATTATGGTCATAGTTCACTATTGCATTTTCTCACATATAATGCTTATCCCATATTCTAAATGCCACTTATAACATACTTACAATCACCACATATCAATATTCATGACTCACTCCAAACTACTACTCAAAATGTCACTATTCTTACATTCATGACCCATTTTCTATATCCTTCTACAATCCAAGTGTTTCAACTTCTCAATACCTTAAACAACATGAAAATACCATAAAACTTACCTTAGATAGTGTAGGACTAATCCTTGAGTGGAAATACTTCACTTGAGCCAAAACCCTAGCTTCACTTCCAAGAGAATTCTTGACTTGGATGGACCCTAGTGAGCTTCATGCACTTGATTCACTTGGATTCTTGATATTGATCTTTGTTTTCCTTTGTATTCTTGTAGATGAAGTATGTGGAACCTTCTAGAGGTCTTGAGAGAGATGAAGAAGTATGGGAAATGAAATTAGTGAAGTGGGAACATGTATTTATATTTGCAACTTAATCAACGGGTCGGGCATTATACGGACCACTTATACGGTCTGTATAACATACGGTCCGTATAAGTGTCCGTGGTTCACCATCAGGGAAAACATCTTCCTGTTGGATGTTATACGAACCGTATAACTTTATACGGACCGTATAAGTCGGTCGTATAACCCCATTTCCCTGGAATGATTTCCGTCGTTCGTTTGATCTCCAATCCTTATGGAACCTTCTTGACACTTGTTTAACACCTCGTTAACAATAAAAGGGACATTATAACTCTTTTCCCAGACATCATTAAATCATCTCTAACCTATCACTTGTAAATCCTTTCCGATTCGTAACGTATACCTTGCCTTTCTTAGCAAACTTTCTTCTCTTACTTCGAATGCCTTTGAAATCTCAATTAGGACCATCAAATGTTATTTCTTGCTTATCAAAACATCGTATACGTCATGCCCTTCGTTAGTCTATTCACTGTACGATGACAGGAAATTTTTCGAGGTGTAACAAGTAGGTACATTGATCCTGTCAAAGTTGAAATCAGAGATCGACCGGCTCATTGTGCTTTTGTAGAGGCAGAGACTGATGGAAAACCTTGGTACGTTAACATTAAAATATTCTCAGAGAAAGGAGAATATCCTAAAAGAATCACCTTAAATCAGAAGAAAACTATCAGGAAGTTGGTAAAAAGTTTCTTTCTCAACAAGAATGTCCTGTACAAAAGAACTCCAGACTTGGGATTGGTTAGATATGTCGACTCTATCGAAGCTACAAGATTGATCTAAAGGTACGCTGGAACTCGGCGGCCTCACGTGAATGGGTTCGTGCTAGCAAAGAAGATTCTATAACCGGGTATTACCGGATGACCATAGAGAATGACGTAGCAAGTTCGTCCGGTAAATGCCGCGTCGATTCACGGAGGCTTGATAAAGGTTCCTCCGACATAACCGAATGCTATGACGTCACCTTGGGCCCTTCGCCGTCAAAAAGGGGTCAAGGGCCACCGGCCCCCCGGGGGAAAAAACACCGTTTATTTTGGGCGCCATAGACTCTTCAAAGGGTTTTAAAGGGCCCTCTTATTCATCCC
>NC_081352.1:12372041-12463074 GCF_029784015.1 Lycium ferocissimum
AAATTACTTCGGATTGTTGCAAAATCACCAACTCCACCAACAATATTATAATTGCAAAATTAATAATTGAAAATATAATAAGACTTTGTAATATTTATTTGAGAGAAATATAAAGTGACTAATTATTGCAAAGTAACTATAATTGAGAGATTGAGATTTGAGATAAAGAGAAGAGTGAATTGGTGTGAATTAAAATGAAAATGAAGAAGGGTTTATATAGAGGTGAGGGATGGGTTAAAGTGTTAAAAAAAAAAGTTTGGGGGGGTTGGGGGGGGCCAAAAAATAGGTAAATGACCGTTTGGCAACGGCCATTTTTGCAAATGGACCGTTGCCAACGGTCCAATTACGACCAGGCGCCCAGCCCAACGGCTCTTTAATTTTTTTTTTTTTTTAATTTAACCGGTTTAACCGGTCCGGTTCCGATTTTACCGGTTTAACCGGTTCCGGTTTCAAAAAAATGGGAACCGGACCGGTAAAAGAATTAACGGTTAACCGAAACCGGTTAACCGATTCCGGTTCCGATTTTTACCGGTCCGGTTCCGATTTTAACCGGTTCAACCGAACCGATTGACAGGCTTACAAGGAACTAGTTATTTGAAAATAAAGCAGCCGCCAAGCCACATGTCATCAAAATTCTTGAGATAATCATTAAAAATGCACCTCAGCTGTCACGTTGTGTAAGTTTCCTCTTTAAACTATATATTGTTTTCTCTAATTCTTTAACCATAGCTTTTGAGGATTAAATTGAGAAAAGACATAAATCCCCTTCTTTACAGACAATTATTTACCTCTCTATATTTGTTTCAAATGGCAAAAAAGAAAAAAGAAAAAAGAAAAAAAGAAATAAAAGCGCATAATTTTTTTTAAAAAGGTGGGTCCACTGTGATATGTGTATTATACACAAAAAAAAAAAAAAAAAAAGTTTCTTTTTCTCCCATCTTCTTCCCCAAAGCATGGGCTCTCTCTCTCTCCCCGTTCTTGCTAACTCCAGCGAGCTCCCTCTCTCTCTTCGTCTTCGCCATCTCCGGCGAGGTCCGTCTCTCGCTCCCCTTACCCGTTGTATCCCTCTCTCAGATATGTCACGTTGGAAAAGATGAATAGGGCTGAACAATTTCACTTTTTTTTTTTTTCAATCAAGAATCAAACTTTTTTCACAACAATGGCAGCAACAAAGCATGATCATTCTCTTCCTGTCCATTCTCTTCACCAACAATTTCCATAAGAAAATTACTTAACAGTCCATCCAATTACTCTTTCTTCATCAGAAAAAAACATAACGCTGTTTAACCCTAAATATGTAAGCAGTTAAATTTGTATGCGGTGCCAAAGATATGCAGCTAAATTCAATTAAGGATATGAACAGTATAACATACGATGCAACGGCCAGGGAGTCAAACCTAACCAAGTATCGGGTTCACAGGACCTCGAGTTAGGAAACCGAGGTCGAAATCTCTTTGTCTCGAGCTTTCAAGGAATGTAAACAAGATAAAACGTATGAACAAATGGGAACAGAAGCTATATTCTTTTGTTTATTGATCTCAATGCTCTTGCTATTCTTTTGTTGCCAACCCCTTTTCTGAATGGGGTCATCCCCTTTATATAGTAGAGGAATTACAGACCTAGTACAACTCTAAATAAAGCAAATAATCTGTTGACAGCTACGTCGCCGGGATTGGCGCCGGAATATCCGGGTGAGGGCGGATATTTCGGCCTTCCGTTATGGCAGCAGATCATCCTTCCATTATTATCTCGCACAACTCCGTTCTCGAGCTCTCGATTCCGATGTAATTGAGGGTAATAACGGGAGACCGAGCATGACCACGTCCTCGGTTTTACCCGTATACAAACGCAACTCACAAAATCACCGATCCGCAAAATTTCCGGCGACTATGGGCTACCAGTAATCGTCCCATTAGAAGACCGATTCAATTACTTCTACAATCAAGGTAAAAAAAAAAAAATGTTCTTCAAATCAAGAATCCAAAAATACAAATCCACTATATTTCGCACCAACATGCCACCAGGACCTCCTATTTCTTCCAACCCAAATGTCATCGTTTTCCTTGACGGAAAAAGTTTTCCGACCTTTTTCGATGTTTCTAAAGTTGAAAAAAAACATCTTTTTACTGGAACTTTCATGACGTCAACTGAACTTAACGGTGGTTACCGTGTTGTTTCATATTTGGACCCATATGAACCGGTCACTGGCGCTCGTCGCCGGCCTCGTCGACCCTATTCAATATTTTCCGGCGAATTGAGGAAAGAAGAAGAAAGAAATGGTGCCTCAGGCCTCTTTTGTCCACCTCTCAATTGTGATGATTTTAGGAATTAATTAGTATAAACAAATATAATAAAGGAAAAGAAGAAAATCATGAAATAATAAAAGAGATGAAGAAGAATGAAAAAATAAAATTTACGTGGCGCTGACTTGTCTTTGACACGGTGCTGACATGTTAATGACGTGACGGGCGTGTATAACACCTCATATTGTGAGACTGGTATTATAATCTCAGGATGGTATTTATTTCATTTCCAACAAGTATAGAGGGTTAAATAATTATCAGTAAAATTTAATTGCTAAAGTGAATTTTCGGTACAAGTTTAGGGGTGAGTTTATGCCTTTTCTTGGTTATATTCTGCGAATTCAATATTTATTGGTGCGCATAATTCACGCTCCTAAAACACTCAAAAAAGTGTCAACTGACACTGGACGTTTCATTTAAATATTTTTTTACTAGTTCGTTTTAATTTTAATTAAATGGTAAAAAATAAATAAGAAGATAAAAAGGGTAAAACTAAAAGGGAAGTCATTTTTGTTCCCATTTGGTGGAGAGCCATTTTCTTATCCTCGACAATATATGGATTTCAAAAAGCATTCAACGGAATTAAGAAAATGTTTTTGTCTTTCCAAAATTAGACTTTTACGAAAAGAATTAGGGGGTTTATGGAAGAAGAATATATAAGAAAGAGACAACAAAAATCAGATAAAAACTCACTTCTACATACTCAAATCGGTAGAGAAATTGAAGATGAGGATGAGTCCTCTCATTTATAGAAAAGATAAAGAAAAAGAAATAAAAAATAATAATCTGATTTTGAGCTTAATTAGCGGTTATAAAGTCACAAAAATGACTTATTTTACGCCTAGTCCACCTCTAAGAAAGTTTTAACAAACACTTTGTGACCTGTCAAGTACGGGAATTTTAACTCTTGAAAGTCATAATTTAGGGGAATAATGAAAATAAGACACAATTTAAATATGAAACTTACAAAAATAAAAATAGTTAGAGAGGGAGGAAGGTTTAGTCATAATTTAAGTGCTGTATATATAATTATATATAATTACATTCTAACTTTAT
The DNA here is from genome assembly GCF_029784015.1 of Lycium ferocissimum. Lineage (NCBI taxonomy): Eukaryota > Viridiplantae > Streptophyta > Magnoliopsida > Solanales > Solanaceae > Lycium > Lycium ferocissimum. The sequence continues at coordinate 12,375,401 of NC_081352.1, forward strand.
AATTATATATAATTACATTCTAACTTTATTGTCTGAGTTGTACAGGGAGGAAGAAATGCAAGAATTAAATAGAGCAACTAATTCCAAGATGGCCACTTTTACTGTATTATCTTTACTTATTTGCTTGTCCGTGGCTGGTCTCCAAGTTTGGCATTTGAAGTCATTTTTTGAAAAGAAGAAGCTGATATAATTGTAATCTCAACACTTTTCATAATTTGTCTATTTACCTTTGAGAACCTTCGTCCTTAATTTCCACTTTGCTTGCAAGTGTTTACGGTTGAAGTCAGAGACGAGTTTACAATTTAAATTGGGAAAAGGGCCTGATTTACCCCTCTACTTTCAAAAAAGGTTCATATTTACCCCTCGTTATACTATCAGGCCATTTATACCCCTACCGTTACAATAGTTGAAATATTTGCCCCTATTTTTAACGGAGGGGTAAATATGAACCTTTTCCAAAGTAGAGGGTAAATCGAGGCCCTAAAAAATAAAACACTGCCTAAAGTTTCCAAACAAAACTTACTTCGGGTCCTTTTCAACCCCTAAAATGACTATCAGAACGTCTACATATCCTTGATGTATTGAGCCTACATTATTGTACGAGAAAAATATCGGGTTCTATATAAAATATTGACGTTTCGAGTCTTGACACACCACTAATCATTGGTCAAAGTATGAATAAAAAAACTAAATTTTTTCAACCAAAACTTACTTCGGGTACCTTTTCAACCCCTAAAATGACGATCCGAACGTCTACGAATCCTTGATGTATTGAGCCTACATTATTGTACGCAGAAAAAAATATCAGGTTCTATATAAAATATTGACGTTTTGGAGTCTTGACACACCACTAATCATTGGTCAAAGTATGAAAAATAACACTAAGTGTTGCAAAAAATAAAGTTGGCCAATTTTTGTTTTTTATTCATACTTTGACCAATGATTAGTGGTGTGTCAAGACTCAACGTCAATATTTTATATAGAACCCGATATTTTTTCTCTGCAATAATGTAGATAATACATCAAGGATTCGTAGACATTCGGATCGTCATTTTAGGGGTTGAAAAGGTACCCGAAGTAAGTTTTGGTTGAAAAAATTTAGTTTTTTTTTCATACTTTGACCAATGATTAGTGGTGTGTCAAGACTCCGAAACGTCAATATTTTATATAGAACCTGATATTTTTTACGCGTCAATAATGTAGGCTCAATACATCAAGGATATGTAGGCGTTGGATAGTCATTTTAGGGGTTGAAAAGGTACCCGAAGTAAGTTTTGTTTGGAAACTTTAGGGTGTTTTATTTTTTAGGGCCTGATTTACCCCTCTACTTTGGAAAAGGTTCATATTTACCCCTCCGTTAAAAATAGGGGCAAATATTTCAACTATTGTAACGGTAGGGGTATAAATGGCCTGATAGTATAACGAGGGGTAAATATGAACCTTTTTTGAAAGTAAAGGGGTAAATCAGGCCCTTTTCCCATTTAAATTTGATAGATTTAACCTTAAGTTTTCTTTTTGGTAAGCACATCATACTTTTGAAATTATGACCAAATATTTGTTAGGTATTATATATATATAATATTAAATTTAGAGAAACAATCTTTGTCCAAACTCGTTTGTCCAAAAAACGTCCAAACAAAATAAAAGTACTACACTGCCCTTGTCACACGACGGGCTTACGTGTAGCTTACCCACTAAACCTTTCCCTCCAAACCCAAACCATTCCCTCCAAAACTAAATCACCCCTCCATGTATTGATTAACGTGTTATTACATAGATTAACATGTAAAAAACTTTTCAGCAGATCATAATTAGGCGTGCGATCTGTTGAGATTTTTCCTCCCAAAATTTCATCTTCCATTATACTCTTCATCTACAACACAACTTCATCTTCTATTTGCTCTTTCACCTTATCTTCCAAATTTTCTTTAATTTTCATTATGTCGAAAGAAAATGGAAAGAGAAAGCAATGAAGGATATCCTAGTTCCTCTGGTGAAGCATCTTGTAATTCCAATAATGTAAAGAACATCATGGTTGGATTGTTTGGGTTCAGTGACAACGATAGTGTGTTAAATAGTGACGGAAAAGAAAATTCATCTAGTACTGAATCAGAGGATTTTAGAATGGAGTAATGCATTGGGGATGATATGAAACTTGCTGAACATGCATATATGATCATGAAAAAGACCCCGTGGCAGGTATGCAATTCGTAAACCTAGATGATTGTATGATTTTATAAGGAGCATGCTAGCTTAGTATAATCAGGATATCAGTGCGTAACGACTTGATTAGAAATTCTCCGAAGTACGTACTTTACATATGTGATACAACTGGAAAGTCTAGAGACTCCAAGATGAGTAAGAGGACCAGTTGTCCAGCTAGAGTTAACACTAAATTGAATCTGATGGATTTGGCATATAACCAGGATTGTTTTATGTCATTCACACGAATTGAATCCTGAAATGTCTAGAATTATGGCTGGACACAGGATTGTGTCTAGTGGTTTGAAGAGGTCACTGGAAGCTAATGATAGAGCAGGTGTTAAAGTTGCTAAGAATATTAGAGCACACCAAGCTCAAGCGGGGGAAGGGGGGGGGGGGGTGGGTATTGGAGGACTGTAGAAATTATATTCATAATACCAGGAGATTGAGGATTGATGAAATGATGCTCAGTCAATCAAAAAGTTCTTATGTGCAATGCACATAAAGGCCAGGGGCTTCTTTCATTGTTCGATGGGCGATTGGGGATGTAATCTGGATTCATCCTCAATGTAAGGCCTCTTACCAAGAATTTCATGATGTAGTTAGCTTTGATACTACATATCTCGTGAACAAACGAGGGATGCCTTTTGCTTCATTCATGGGTGTCAACCACCATTGTCAATCGGTTCTTATCGATTGTGCATTATATCACACGAGACTATAGAGACATTTAATTGGCTGTTCGAACCATTTATTGATGCCATGGTGGTGTTAAACCTATGGGCTATGTGTATATTGACTGATCAATGTGAAAGTATCAGGGCAGCAATCAGTCAAGTCCTGCCTGACACTATCTGTCATTTGTGCATATGGCATATCTTTGCAAAGATATCTAAGAAATTGAAGGGTCTTGAAAATCTGTACGATGATGCAAAGGATGAGTTCACGTCTATCGTGTTGGACAACTTAACTAGAGAGAAATTTGAAGGGAGATGGGAAGATTTCAAACAAGGTATGGAATGGACAGGAATGAATGTTGGATAAAGATTTATCAAGAAAGGCAAAGTTGGGTTCCAGTTTACTTGAGAGATTACTTTTGGGCTGGAATGAAATCAACGCAGAGGAGCGAGACAATGCCTGCATACTTTGACAGCTATGTAAATGGCAGGAGCTTACTGGAAATTTTTGTGGAGTAGTATGAGGTTGCACTATAGGATAAGGATGAGAAGGAGTTGAAAGCCACGCACAAGCCCAAATACACTAAGATTAGGTGCAAATCCTGCTTTTTGTAGGAAGTCCAGCTGCACGATATGCTAACATGAACTATATTTAAGATGGTTCAAGTGAAAATCGCTTGAATAGTGCACTGTAATTTTTCTACTTCAGTTGATGGCGACGCAAGTCTCGGGGTGGAAAAAACAGTATTAGAGATGCTTTGATTATGAATGACTTTTATGGGAATGAATTTGTATTCACAATCGAACATGTGCCTCAAGGTGATTACCTTAATTGCAACTGCATGTCCTTTGAGTCACGTGGCATTATTTGTTGTCACATAATGAAATAGCCCACCTGTGAATGAAAAAAGAGCCTGCGATGTACATTTTAAGAAGATGGCGGAAGGATGTTAATAGTGTACGGGTAAAACCGAGGACACGGGTACGCTCGGTTTCCCGTTATTATGATTAGGCTCGGGTGAAGCTCGAGCATCGGGATCGGGAAGCTCGAGGCCGGACCAGTGTGAGGCGATAACGGAAGGATGATCGACTGCCATTAACAGAATGCCGAAATATCCGCCCTCACCCGGAAATTTCGGCGTCAATTCCGGCGACGCAGCTGTCACCAGATTTACTTGCTTTATTTAGAGTTGTACTAGGTTTGAAATTCCTCTACTAAATAAAGGGGAGGCCTCCATTCATAAAGGGGGTTGGCAACACAGAAGAGAGAAATGATTCATATCAATAATCATAAAAGAATATAGCATCTGTTTCCATCTGTTCTTGAGCTTTACTTCGTTTGCATTTCTTGATAGCTCGTAACACAAGGATACTGACCTCGTTCTTCTATCTCGAGGTTACGCGAATCCAGCATTTGGTTAGATTTGGCTCTTTGTCCATTCCTTCATATATCACACTGTTCAAATCTTTAATTGAATTTAGCTGCATATCTTTGGCACGTCATATAAATTTAACTGTCTATATTTTTAAGGTTAAACAGTTTGGCACCCACCGTGGGGCCTTAGATATTAGTGGCGGTTCAATATAACACTGTGGTCAAACTCGATATTTTACACTTGTTCCTTAGGGTTTGATTTCAGGTATACAGGAAATGTCGAATTCACATTCTGTGAACTTCCAAGTGGAACCGAGCCATCACGAGCATGACGGCGGGGATGCACAGAACCACAACGCGCCCCCCGCTAACCCAGTTCAAGTCGGTTCATCGGTGGGAAACATTCCGGTCGGCGAGGATAACGGGGCCATGCTGCAGCAGCTCCGGAACCAGTTAGACATGGCCATGGCTCAGTTGCAAGCCCAGCAAGAAGTCATAGTGCAATTGCAAAATCGGAATCAGGCACCCGACGTTGCTCCATCGGAACTGACCCAGGATACGGAGGAAAGGCAGGTCTCACAGGGTAACGATGGACTCCTTGGGCAAAATATTGAATTGAAAAGAATGCTCGAGGAATTGACCAAACGAGTTGAATCCGGTGAAAAGAAAATAGAGGCGAACGATAAGAAGGTGGAGAACTATAATTCGAGGGTCGATCAAATACCGGGGGCTCCGCCGGTGTTGAAGGGGCCGGATTCGAAAAAGTTCGTTCAAATGCCATTCCCGCCAAGCGCGGCGCCGATGAAAATCCCTAAAAGGTTTCACATGCCCGATATCCCGAAGTACAACGGGACAACAGACCCGAATGAGCATGTAACTGCATATACATGCGCTATCAAGGGCAACGATCTCGCCGATGATGAACGGGAATCGATGCGCTAAGAAATTCGAGAAACCACCGTCGAAGGGAGCTATGATTTGGTATCATAACTTGCCCGAGCACTCGATTGATTCATTTGCCATGCTTGCTGATGCTTTCGTTAAGGCCCATGCCGGGGCTATCAAGGTCGAAACCCGAAAGTCAGATCTATTCAACGTCAAGCAACGAGACGACCGGACCTCCGCGAGTTCGTGGCTCGATTTCAAATGGAGCGCATGGATTTGCCACCGATTCGGACGATTGGGCCGTTCGTGCATTCACCTAAGGACTCGGTCGAGGAGCTCGATCACCTCAACAACCGAAGCAAAATTTGATAGAGTACCGGCAATCACCTGGGCTGATGTGCATAACAGATATCAGTCGAAAATAAGAGTCGAAGACGATAAGATTTTGAGGGCCGCTTCAGTGTCGTGGCATTCTGGTAAAGGAACTGATCGTACAAGGAGAGTGGTGGATCGAGACTCCAGGTCGTCCTATGACAGGTACCAGCCGTATCCGCTCGATCAAAGAGGAAATGGGCGTAACGCTGAATCGGGCAAAATTGACAGGAGAAATGACCGAAGGAGCGACCGAGGTCCAAACAACCGTGGGTTGGTAAACAAAAACGCTGTCGAAAGAATTTCGGATAAGAGTCACCGTTTTTTCTCGTTGCTCAAGAAAAAGACGGACTTCACATGGACCACCGAGTGTCAGACGGCCTTGACAGAACTCAAAAGATACTTATCAAGTCCACCTCTACTCCACACTCCGAAGACGCACGAGCAGTTGTATTTATACTTGGCGGTATCCGAGATTGCGGTAAGCGCTGTCCTGGTTCGAGAAGAGAATGGAACGCAGTATCCGGTTTACTATGTAAGTAGAACTCTCGGTGACCCCGAAACCAGGTATCCGCATTTGGAAAAACTCGCTTTAGCTCTGTTAAGTGCATCTAGAAAATTGAAACCTTACTTTCAGTGTCATCCAATATGTGTTGTAACGTCGTACCCCCTAAGGAACGTCATGCATAAACCCGAACTCTCAGGCCGACTAGTGAAGTGGGCTGTAGAGATTAGCGGGTATGATATCGAGTACAAACCCCGAACCGCAATCAAATCCCAAATACTGACAGATTTCGTGGTCGATTTCGCACCAGCCATGATCCCCGAGGTCGATAAGGAAATGCTTCTTGCCTCGGGGACTAGCACGGGAGTCTAGACTCTTCATACGGATGGTGCATCCAATGTGAAAGGGTCCGGGTTGGGGATTGTTCTCAAACCCCCCTCAGGTGACGTAATAAGACAATCTATAAGGTCTGCTGATTTAACTAACAATGAAGCCGAGTATGAGGCTATGGTTGTAGGTTTAGAACTGGCCAAAAGTTTGGGAGCCGAGATCGTAGAGGCCAAGTGCGATTCTCTCTTGGTGGTCAACCAAACGAACGAAACCTTCGAAATCAAAGATGATAGAATGCGGAGATACCAAGAAAGATTGCAGGTTGTCCTTTGTTGGTTTAAGGAGTGGACATTGGAACACGTACCCCGTGATCAAAATAATGAAGCGGACGCCCTGGCAAATCTGGGGTCTTCGGTCGAATCGGAAGGGTTTTCCTCCGGAGCTGTGGTGCAGTTAACGAAATCAGTCATAGAGACCGGCCATGCCGAGGTAAACTCGACTAGCCTCACTTGGGATTGGAGAAATAAATACATAGACTATCTCCAAACAGGGAAGTTACCATCGGATGCCAAGGAATCACGAGCCCTCCGAACCAAGGCAGCTAGATTTTGTTTGGTCGATGGCCAGTTATACCGAAGATCATTCCACGGTCCCTTGGCCAGATGCCTAGGACCAGGGGAAACCGACTACGTTCTAAGGGAAGTTCACGAGGGCACTTGTGGGAACCACGCGGGAGCCGATTCATTGGTACGCAAATTGATCAGAGCAGGATACTACTGGAACGAGATGGATGGAGACGCCAAAACCTTCGTTCAGAAATGTAACGAATGCCAGAGGCACGCCCCGTCCATACATCAACCTGGAGAGGAGCTGCATCCGGTCCTCTCCTCATGGCCGTTCATGAAATGGGGCATGGACATAGTGGGACCCCTGCCGTGGGCTCCGGGTCAGACGTAATTTATCTTACTTATGACTGATTATTTCTCTAAGTGGGTCGAAGCACAGGCACTCGAGAAAGTCAGGGAAAAATAAGTCATCGATTTCATCTACGATCATATAATTTGTCGATTTGGGGTACCGACGGAGATCGTGTGTGACAACGGGAAACAGTTCGTGGGCAGCAAGGTCAGCAAGTTTTTTGAAGAATACAAAATTAAGAAGATCTTATCAACCCTATATCATCCAAGCGTGAATGGCCAGGCCGAGTCTACCAATAAAATCATATTGCAGAATTTAAAGAAGAGAGCGCCGGTTCCAAACACCAATGGAAGGAGGTCCTGCCCGAATTTTTATGGGCCTACCGCACAACGGTAAGATCGAGCACCGGGGAGACTCCGTTCTCCCTAGTGTATGGAGCCGAGGCCCTGATACCCGTTGAGGTTGGTGAGCCGAGCCTAAGATTCCGTTATGCCACCGAGAACTCGAACCACGTAGCAATGACCGTCAATTTGGATCTCGTGGATGAGAGAAGGGAAGCTGCACATATCCGGATAGCCGCACAAAAGCAAAAGATGCAAAGGTACTATAATCGGAGGGCGAACCTCAGACATTTCCAAATTGGGGACTTAGTACTGAGAAAAGTCACGCTCCATACGAAAAACCCTCACGAAGGGAAATTAGCTCCAAATTGGGAAGGTCTGTACCGGGTAACTGGAATAACCGGGAAGGGTTCTTATCAGCTTGAAAATGAAGATGGACACCAACTGAAAAATAACTAAAACGTGGCACACACAAGAGATATTATTGTTAAAGGTATGAATAACTTTCCTTTTCTTTTATTCGACCTAACCATGCAGGGATGCAGCCCGAGGGAAGCGAAAGGGACACATCGGTTGCCCCAATGTCATAAGCATAAGACTGAAAGCACGTGCTGCACTCTTTTTCCCTTCAACTGTTTTGTCCCGAGGTGGGTTTTCGGCAAGGTTTTTAATGAGGCAGCGCCGAACAGCGTGCTACGAATATAGATCAGAGACCAAAACCGGGGACTGCATAATACTATTGAGTAGTACCCGAGTTCTTATACTTCGAACTCGAATACTAGGGGACTACTATATCATGAGTTAAGTCGAAACTATGTATATGTAAAAGCCGAGGCTTGAACAATAGGATCAGATGTAAGGACCAAACGATCGATCGAATCGTGTCCATTTAGTTCGTTCTTGCCACGACAACAATTACGAATGTATTCCCGGGCCGGTTTCTTCAATAAAAAGCTTATTTCGGTCAAAAGGATCCCATGTTATCAAATATCGAAAACAGTCAAAAGACTACGGTCTAAACTATTGCATAACAGTTAAAGACTACGGTCTAAATTATTGCATAACAGTTAAAGACTACGGTCTAAATTATTGCATAACAGTTAAAGACTACGGTCTAACTTATGGCGTAAAACAGTTAAGGACCACGGTCCAAAAAGGGTCAAAGACCTCGGCCTAAAAACGCGAAGTTATCACAATCGGGGCTGCCTTTTAAATTATGAACAAAGCAGCGACTAACAACTGCGTGAACCAAAGCCCGATCATGGGCCGTTACCGTTCGAATTTTATATTGGCCACAATATGAAAAATTACAACAAAGACATAAACCAGGCAAACAATGAAGCGGGAAAATACCTTGCAAAGTCAAATACAAATTTCGGTTCATTCGTATACAAAAAACGAGATTTACAAAGGCCTAGACAGTGGCCCCGAAACAAGTATTCAAAAAACAAAAAAGGGGCGCAAGGCCCCCAAACTATTCTTCACCAGACTCCTCGGCCTCTCCATCGGACGAATCGGTGTCAACATCCGAATCCTCGGGATCGAACGCAACCTTCGCTTTTGTTTCAAGCCTTCTTGCTTCCTCGATCAAACTCGACAGATCCACACCAGTGGCTTGGACCTCCTCGAGGGTTATCCTACGGGACAAACATCGCTCGTACTCAGCTCTAAGATCACTGGCCTTTTCGGCGACTTGATCACGTCGGCCTTATATTGATCGAGCATGTTGTCGTAGCCCGAGAGTTGATCGAGAGCCTTTCCATGCTCAACCTGCAAATCGGCGATGGCTTGGCCCAGCTGATCCCTCTCCGCGTCGGCCGAAGCAAGTGATGAGCTAAGGTTTTTTGTCTGCTCCTCCGTCGACCGAAGTTGTTCCCGAAGAATATCACGCTCGGCCACAGCACCGACGGTTACTTTGTGGAGGGAATCAAGCTCAGGTTTGATCCCATCGAGCTCTGAATGGAGTTGATCGATCTGGCTGACATACGCTCGGGCCTGAGAAGTGAGGGTGTTAGCATCGGCTATTAAAGACTTAAAGTAAATTTCGAAAGCCTTTACCTTTTCAGCCAACTCGTCATGTTCCCATTTGGCTTCGGCGGCTTCACTCCGAGCCGTTTCGAGTTCCGATTTAAGGAGGGAGAAATCGGGGAGAGACGAGATATGTTCCAATTTCTTTTCATATAAGACCAGGAGCTCGTCCACCTCCCGACTCTTAATATCGAGTTCTTCCTGGAGCCGACCTACTTCAAACCTGAACCGGTGGAAGCTCGCATGGTGGAGCACGGAGGCCTAAAAGGGAAGAGGGAACGGGTATTAGAATGACAATCAAAGTTAAAAAATTTGGGTAAAGAGAATTCAAAATCAAGAATTACCCGATTCAATGCGTGCTGAGCCTCGTTGAACAAGCACGATTCGCTAACATCGGCCATTTTCTGTCGATCCTCTTGGGACACCAAAGGATACAGATAGCTGGATATCCCAACAGGACCCGATAACATGTTCATATCGGCCGGCACCTTAAAGGTAATCAGCCTCTTCCGACTCGGGTCAACACTTGGGGCAGGAAACGATTTCTCCAATCTGGGGCCTGAATTAACCCCGAAACGCTGAGCCACAGGGATGCGCGGATGCTCGAAACCTGACATTCCCGAAGCCGGTATTTCGTAATCTCCGTGACCGGTCGCCCTCCGCTCAGTCACTCCGCTTTTGGCTCTCGCAACATCGGCAGGAATGTCCACCAATGGTGGCGGAGAATCCTGTATGCAAATTATCATTTCAGATGTGGCCACAGCTTGTATCGGAAGAACGGAGCCAACACCGTACAAAGGCGGGATAGTGGGTACCTTAGAACCTGACATCGAGGAAGTTACCCTCGATTCGGCAGCCGCGGTTGGCAGTCTTTCAGTACTTCGAGCAGAAGTACCAGCTTTCGACCCCGAGCTATTACTCGGGGTTCGGCTTGAGCTTTCGACCAACGGTGGAGTGGCTGCAGCAGAACCAGGTAGATCATGCTCGAAGATCTCGTCGAGAAAATGATGCCCGCCCCAAGCCTGGTCATCGTCTTCTGGATGATCCAGTAGTTGACCGACGACATTCGCGTCGAGAGCGCAGGCCGGGGTCCCTTCCGAGGAGGCCTATCGAGTGACATCCCTCGACCTTTTTTTAGCCTGGGACGGGGCTTGAGATGATTCAGAGGATTTTCTTTTCCTCCTTACAATCAGATCTCCCTGACCGGGAGCCTCAATGTCTTGCTCGTCGGCTGAGGCCTCGGTCGTTTCCTGACCTCGAATCCTGGTGGCCTTTGATAATCCTGTGAAGCAAAGGGGAAGATCAGCTGTTATTTAACCAATATGGCGTGCGCACGGACGATTTAAAAGATGACACTCTAAGGAGAAGGCTTACCATGGGTCCTGGCCTCCCAACGGGACCGGAATGAACGCCTCCAGTTGCGCTCGGCATAAGTCAGTTGGGAGCATATTTTCCCGATCCATTGGTCGAGGTTGGGAACTGCATTAAGGGTTCGGACCAACGCTGCATGTATACAAACGAACGAAAGGGTTAGGATTGGTACGGGTACATAGCCGAATCACATCGACATAAACTAACTTACGTTTTGGGTTCCATTTCTGAAACGAAAATTTATCGGCGGAATCGTGTCCGTCCCCGATTCGGACATACCGCCTTGCCAACCCCGATCCCTATCTTCGTCTAGACCGGAGAAGGGCGCTTTTGCGGCTCGTTTGGAGAGTTTAGTCATTCCCCCTATAAAGACACGGGGCCTGTACAAACAGAGAAGGTGTGGCACCGTGAACGGGACATTCGCGTTTGTAGCGAAATACCTGAGGAGCACAACAATCCTCCAAAATGATCGATGAATTTGGCCGAGGGTGACCTCATACCAAATGCAAAAATCGACCACCACCGGGTCGAGTGTGGTGAAGGTGAAAGGATAAGTAAAAACGCTTAAATACCCATCTATGTGGAAAAATAAGCGAAAAAATCTGTATCAGAAGGAGAGGATATCATCCCTTCAACTTTTTCACACCTTTACATATCAATCGCCTCTATGTGTCACGACCCAATTTCGTAAGTCGTGAAGGCATTAACTCCCACTAAGTTAGTAAGCCATCCACAACCGGTTAGAACAATTTAATAGGAGAATTAAAGCGGAAAAAGAATCATTCACGTTATTTCAAGTATTAATCATCGTTAATATCATAAAATATGGAAATAAAAGTACATCCATCCCCGAATCAAAATTGTCACTAGTACAAGAATGACTAAATGAAGCATAAGTCTGGGAATACATTTCGAAAATACATAAGTTGTCCAGAATAAGGACAAATAAATATGACTGAGGAAGATCCGGTGCCATGGATCAGTATATGGCGCACCCCGAATCGTCTAGATAACCATCTCAACGGCCGACACGTCTCGAGGTCTACTCGCACCAGGAAAAGAATCTGCACATAAAAAGAGTATAGCAAGTGTAGCGTGAGTATGGGAAACAACGCATACTCAGCAGCATCGTCAACCGACCCTAACAAAAATAGAGATGAGGGATGGCCTATGATTACTACTTCCACAGTTAGCCATTATTAGTCCACAATAACAATAATGTATCAGACTATACTAGTAATCTTAGTTTAAGCCGAAGCTCCTATCCATAAGCACATTAGGTTATCAAATAAGCATCTACGTCCTTAATCTGTCAAGAAATCCAAAGGCCGAAAAAGGCAATCCAAATCACAATTCAACAAGTCATACAACACGGAATCCAACAAAATGTATGATATACAAATGTATGTAATATCATGTAATGCAACGCAAGGCCTTTCTATCACCCGGTATACATACGTTCGAACATGAATGAATCGTGACCCATGAGGGACTCGCGAGCTCCATATACCACCCAACATCACTGATCTTTAAGATCCCCTCGGGTTTCCACATATCAAGTCTCATCCCCTTAAGCTCGTATAAATCATGTCTATTAGCCCACTGGCTCATAATCATCATCACTTTGTCCGGAATCATTTCCTTCAGACCTTTCATCAGTACCATCAATGCATATGAGATACCATGATAAATATGTATCTGACATGCTCAACAACAAGAAATCAATGCATACAGTCCGGACCTTATCTTTAGTCATAATAAGTATGCGGGAGATATATAATAAGCATGAATATGACATGCATCACAATAAGAAGCAGGAATACACATAAGATTCCTTTTCAAGTTCTCATAATCACAAATGTTCCACCTTTAGCTTCTTATGGAGATAATAGTCAAAATACCCCCCAACGTTTGACCAAAATGCCAACTACACACCTAACCTTTGCGTTGGTCCTATTACCCCCCTAGACAAAATTTTTCAGTATTAAAATGCCCCTTTTTTGCTGATGTGGCAGTCCAATATGACAACCCCCAATCATTAACAGGTGCTTGTCCACACGCGCCTGGCCCACGTGCCACATCTTTAATTTCCCCCTATTTTTTATTAATTTCCCCCCTTCCTCCATCCATCTACTCTTCTTCAAAAAAAAAAAAAAAATCACTCAATTTTCCATAATCCATTTTCAGTACGAGGATCCAAAAACTCATACCCAATTCTCCTTCATCTTCATCAACATCAACATCATCATCATCATCATCTTCATTAGGAGTTGAAAAAAAAAATCACACCAACTTCCTCAAATTTGATCCAAAAAAACCCAAATGTGAAAGGAAGCTTCCTAACGCCAAGTAGAACAAAGTTCATCCATTAATTTGATCAAAAAATCAAGAATTTAAAGAAACCCACTTGGTGTTCTTCATAGCTTTCTCCAAATTCTTAGCAATGGAGTTTAATTTTCTCCCCAAATCAACTCAAAGAATTAGTGCTTAAACAACTCCAACCAAGCAACAAGTAGCAACTCCAAACAAGCAACTTTCAATTAGATTTTCTTTAACAAGATTAGATTTTCAACTTTTTTTTTTCCAGATTTTCTTTTTTTTTCTTCAGATTTTATTTTTATTTTTATTTGATTTGGGAAAAAACCCAAATGTGAAAGGAAGCTTCTTAACACCAAGTAGAACAAAGTTCATCCATTAATTTGATCAAACAATCAAGAATTTAAAGAAACCCACTTGGTGTTCTTCATAGCTTTCTCTAAATTCCTAGCAATGGAGTTTAATTTTCTCTCCAAATCAACTCAAAGAATTAGTGCTTAAACAACTCCAACCAAGTAACAAGTAGCAACTCCAAACAAGCAACTTTCAATCAGATTTTCTTTAACAAGATTAGATTTTCAACTTTTTTTTTTTTCGCATTTTCATTTTTTTTTCTTCGATTTTTTTTTTGAATTTGATTTGGGAAAACAGTGATTATAAGAATAATCACTATCCTAGCTCTAAATTTATAATGGGTATTATTTGGCAAAAAGAATGGAGATGGGTATTAAATTGGGTGAAGAAGAAGATGAAGTAGCCTAAAAATGGAGGGAATTTAAATTTATCTATGTGGCATCTACGTGGCGGTCCATTTGCTCTCCAAAACACGTCGGATGTCGTTTTTAAAGGCTATAACGCGCCACCGAGCGGTACTCACGCTCTTGTCCACATCAGCAAAAAAGGGGCATTTTAATACTGAAAAAATTTGTCCAGGGGGGTAATAGGACCAACGCAAAGGTTAGGTGTGTAGTTGGCATTTTGGTCAAACGTTGGGGGGTGATTTGACTATTATCTCGCTTCTTATGCACAATAAAGTTCTGCCTCAAGATATCATCATCACTCCGTCCGGAACCATTTCCCCTTATGTATCCTCAAATATATATAATGAATGAGATACCATATAAAACATGATTATGACATGCCCAATAACAAGAAGCCAATGAATATAGTAAAGATCTCATCTTTAATCATTATGGGCCATAAAGGTCCTACCTTTAGCCAATTACGCAATAAAGTCATTATCTTAGCTTCTTTTCCATTTTTGAACGAGTAATTAGGAGTGATGAATGCCACTCATATCAAAAAAGATAGACACATAATCAAGGAGACAGAAAGTACGGGCTTCACACCCCAATCACAGATCCATAAGATTATACTATCTACGTACCAGCTAGTGCCGAAAGCATGACATTCAGATCGACTATACAATTTAAATTGCATAAGTTCCCAAAACATGTCACTGGTACCCGATACAAGTGCTCGTCACCTCACAAGTATTGGGACCCCCTTATTATCCCCATTACACCTCTTATTTAGTTCAGTTTTATCAACCACGATGCTTAAGTTAGAGTTTACAGTCTTAACATGCCTGGAATAGAAGTCTGAAAAACATTATAGAGCCTTGCCCTTTCGTATCGCCTCCGAAAGGTCCCAATCTATTCAAATAAGTATTCTATGTAAGAATATGAGTCAGACGATACCAACAATGCTTTATAAACAATCTAACTTTAAAAAGTCAACCCAAAAAACCCGTTCCAAAACCCGAAGGTCAAATTTGTAATTTTATTGCAAAATCGTGTTTAATATAGTCAAAATAATACTCTACAAGTTAAAACGAATCCATTGATACCCATATTGCTATACTTTGATTCGGAACCCAAAAATGAACCCAAACAGGTAACCCTGAGCCCGCAAGGGCAAAACTAGAATTTTATTTCAAAATTAGTTTACCCATAGCTTAAATAGTCTAAATCCATAAAATCCATTCAAAAACCCATCATCTCGATCCTCAAATATATGATTTACCACTTTTCAACTTTTGGGTTCAAAACCCCAATTTCTACAATCCAAACACGGATATAAATGATGACCAACGAAAATAATCATGGGGAAACACCAAAATAAAGGTTAGATACTTACCCCCTCGTTGAGACAAGAACAATGCCACGAAAATCACCTCAAACGGAGCTCTAGAACTCAAGATATGCTCAAAATACTAAATAAACGCAGTTTGATTTTTAATACACAGCGATTTACGCACCCGCGGCCAAAATCCCGCAGCTGCAGCCTGCCACCTGCCATTTCCACACTTACGGACCATTTTTCGCATCTGCGGGGTCACAGGGGCGGACCCCACCTCTTAGGTGCGATGCACCAGCTCTAGCAACTTGTTTTGACACTAAAAATTGGCATAAATCCCTCATACGATGTTCGAATTCGCGATTTTTTTTTTTTGCTATGGCTTCGTAATTATGATACAAATAAAATAATTCAATCGAAATACAAAACAAAGTTCGTTTGATTAATATGGTACCCCTTATGGACAAAGAAACTACGTCGAAAACATTGAATACGAGCGCGACACAACCCAATTAGAGCACGTCTTCCCACAATACACAATTTATCTAAATAATTGAATTTCGGAATTAACAAAGTGAAACCTTCGCCCAAAGTGAACCAAATGACATCCGTTTGACTTCAAATTTTGCAAGCAAGTCAACATAATCGACCCCATGCGAATCCAACACACCCAACTTGTGAAGCCTCTTATAACAGTCAATTATGAACTCATACGCATCCTCCTCAGGAGTACCATAGAAATTAGGAGGCTTCATCTTGGTAAACCTCCCAAACAAATCCTGCTCTTCATGAGTCATAACTGGGCCTATAATGGGTCTAGGAGAAAAATCAGGTGCCAGAATCTCTTCAATACGGGGAGCCACAGCAGCAACAGGCTGTGCTCCTGGGTCTGGAACTGCCTGGGAGTCTGACCCCCAGCTCTAGTCTGATACCCATCCGGTGTAGTTGGAAAGACGCTTGCCTTGGTTAGTCCTTCGAGAAGGCTCAAGTGCGTACCATAGTATCCTGAAGTACTAGAGTAGCAATAACCTCTGGCTGAGCATGGGCTGGTCCCGTACTCTTTCTTTTCCATGATCTCATCCTTATGCTGCAACTCTGGCTCGGGTGAGAATGATTTGGCTCGGCCCTGGCCAGCCACGGTTGCTCTACCCCTGGCCAGTGTTTCCCACAGACCCTACCTCACTCTACCTCGGCCTCAGCCTCGTGCCACGGTCTTGGCAGCCTGTGCTAGCACATTTATCCCTAGCGGCTCTCACGCGTGTCCTCACCGTCTGTGAGAGAATAAAAGTGAAGTTAGATACTAATTTGAACCAACTAATACCAATTTGAATAAAGTAGCACGAAGGGAGTGAAAGAATGGAAGGTTCCTAAATGTCCTATAGCCTCTCAAAGATAAGTACGGAGCTCATCATACCGATAAGTACGGAGCTCATCTTACCGAGTCTACTAGACATTGCTCTTATACTCGTAAGACTGGGGAACCTAGGGGTCTGGTACCAACTTGTTAAGACCTAAATCATGAGTCATGAGGGCACCCACACTATCCCCCTTGGTGGGTGAACCCTTCCCTTAATCACATTATTTAGAGAAATACATGCGGAACGAAAGAAAAAATCATACCAAGTCACCGAAAAAATCATACCAAGTCACCAAAAAAATCACTTATATATATATATATATATATATATATATATATATCATTAACTACCATCGCAAAACCTAGTCTGGACACGTACAAGAGCATTAGTACAGTACAACATCCGAAAAGTGAATACAAGTCTACAAATTCATAATAAATTCTGCCTGTGAATCAAAAGGACATATAGCAATTGAGGGAAATTTGGGGCTGCAGGATGCGGTAGGTGGCTTACCCTGAAATCTTTGGAGAAAAGGCCTCAATTCACTCTCGAGGTCGCGAACAGGATCCTAGCTCAAACTCCGCACTCAACAAAAAGTGCACCAACAGTAGTATAAGTACAGCACTAGTACTCGTAGGCATTATAGGCCGACAATGATTAGATAACTCATCTAAATAGGAAGAAATCAACAAGTAGAGCATATAAGTAATCAAGCACAGTCACGAAACATGTTCAGGTACAAGATCAGATAGAATGTATAAAATGCCAAGTAAGACAGTCAATGAGAAAATGAATGCAAGTAAATGCAATGCCCCCCAGGCCACCTCTCCAATCCGTACACGCATTCTAAGGGCTATGCCTCAAAGTCGTGACCCATAGGGGACTCGCGAAGTCCATTTACCATATCGCTCTTCGGCAATGCCCTCAGAAGCTATGAATGAATATCTCTCGCTCTCTGGAAAAGACCTCAGAGGCTATCAATAAACTCGCTTTCCGACAAAGACCTCGGAAGCTATCAATCCACCTACTCTCCGGCAAAGAGCTCGGAGGCTATCAATCAACTCGCTCTCCAAAAAAGACCTCAGAGGCTATCAATCACTCTCTTACCATCACATCAGTTATATCTGGAAAAGGAATGCATGACATGTATGGAATCAATTGAAACAACAACAGAAATCATAAAGTAAATAAATGCATGTCACGAATGCAAGTCACAACTCGGTTCGATAATATTATCCACCCCTTTTCCATGTCATAAGTGAGATATCAAGTGACAGGAATAGATAAATCAACAACCACAACTTATTAGCAAACATGGAGACAAGACCACATAACAACATCTATACCAAACCAGTGGATTTATCACCACAACCATGCTCTGAGGCCTAACATGCCTTCCCCGTAAATATCTATCATTACATACGATTCTCTAATCGGAGTCTAACAAAGGTAAGTCGTAACTTACCTCAAAGGCCAAGCGGGAACCACAAACAATCAAGCCAAAGCCTTCCCTTTGCGAAGAGCCTCTGAACGATCAAAGTTTATCAAATAAGTACAACCTAAGGATACCCATATTGCTACACTTCTAAATTGAACTAAAAAACAACTTTAAAAAGTGATCTCAGGCCCACAAAGGCAAAACTGGAATTTTAAGTTAGGAACATGTTACCCATAGTCTACTCAGTCCAAGTCCTAACTTTCATGGAATTCTAACCCCAATTGGGCCTCCAATTTCATAATTATCAAAAAACCCCAATTATGGAAAACCCTTAATTTCATACCAAGATTCTTAAGTTTCAAATAAGAAATTCAAGCTTAGGATTGGTTCACCTAATGATTAAATAGTCAAAACCTAGAAGGATACTCAAAACAAAAGAAGAAAGATTTAGAGAAACTCAAAATTCTACTTTGGGTTCATAACCCATAGACCCTCATCCTAAAACATGAATTCTAGCATGGATTCTCTAATTAATAGGAGATATAAACATAAAATGAGCATAAGAAGCTTGCCCACTTGAAAAATCTTGAAAAACATCACAAAATCGCTCATACCCGAACTTTCTAGGTCTCAATTTGTGAATGAAATAAACTAATCATGAATTGGGGAATAAATATCCATTAACAGTGTTTTCCGCTTCTGTGAACCCTTTCCTCGTCTGCACCTGCAGATAAAAGGCCGCAGATACGGTCTTCACTTAAGGGTCAAAAATGCGCAGAGGCGGACCCGTCGTGCGCCCTACACCCGCAGGTGCGGTTACACCAGAAAATCTAGTTTTCACCAATTCTAACCCAACACTTGAAACTCACCCGAGACCTCCCGAACACCAACCAATCATGCTAACTCATCATAAATCACGCTAAGAACTCACTCGGGCACTCAAATTTCCCAAAAGAGGTCTTTTTGACCCGGTGTTGACCCAAGTCAACTCCAACCAAAGACCAACTTCCAACATATGACCCAAAATGCTACTGGACGCGTCGGGACCCAAACCAAGGACCCCCACTAAGTCAAAAATTATGTTCTAAACCTAACAGAACTATAGGGTTTCGATTCTAGAAACAATATCCAAAAGTCAACTATTGGTCAACTCTTTTTCGCTTATTCAACTTAAAAAACTCTAGAATCCTTGAAATCAAGCAAGACTCGTTCGATAGCCTCGAGAACCATGCCACTCATTCCCGCAAGTCATAAACACATAAAAGAGACTACGGGAAGGGTATTTTATTGTCACATGTTTGGAGAAGAACCCGGGAAGAAACTAATTGGTGAAGTGAATAAATGTATGCATTTTTTATTTGGTTATTATGTTAAGAAAAGATGTCATCTACACCTACTTCATCTGACAACTCATTGAGTACATCTAGCGTGGGTGATTATGGAAACTTTAAAAAAGAAGGAACAATGAGAACGAAACAACAATTTGAGAGGTATAAAGAAGTTATTGAAGGTTTATGTAGTTAAATTAGAGTTAGATAGATATCTTGGTGAAGATATTGAGCCACGATCAGATGATTTAATATATTAAAGTAGTGGAAAGTTCATGAACCGAGATTTCCTATTCTGCTTCACCATTGTATGATTCTTTATGATAAATTATGACTTGTTTCCTCCTTATACCTACATCATCTACATGTTTCATTATAGATATTATTTGAATTTTAGTGGGGAGAATGTTGAAACTCACTGAGTATGGTGAATTGTACTGACGTTTTCTTTTAGGAGCCTATGTTGGTTTGCGGTACAACGTAGGGGCTAGTTTTGCAGGCAAGCAGACTAAAGGTTAGAGATCCCCGCTTCCAGTGCTTTGGTAGCTCCACTTCTTTCTTTCAGTGGGGGCTCGTAGATGTTTATTCATTTATTTACTATCTGTTTTGGGGATTAGCCAGGAACTCTATGTCCTGTGCATTTCCTTTAGTACTCCGGTAGAGGCTTCATAGACGTATTTTAGTCGGGTTATGGTTGATTACCCTACTTGGTATCATTTTCACTATGTTTCAGTATTATAGATTTTGATGTTTATTAGGATTATTTAAGAATTAATTGACTTAGAGTCTTGAGTAAAAGTTAATTCATTTATTCTATATACACGTGGGAATGTGATATGAAAGTACAGGTTAGAACAGTCAAGCTAGTTCGCTCGGTCAAGTTAAAGCACCGGGTGCCAATCACCATTTTTAAAAAAATGGGTCGTGAAAAACTTGGTATCAGAGCCACTCATGTGTCAGTTATGTCGGTGTGGGTCAGAGTTCAACTGAGTGTAGGCAAATCCCTGGTAGGTGGGACAAAACTCAGTGCTGAGTCTAGACAAATTTCATGCGGTGAGACACACCTCAGCGAGGATACTGAGCCCATAAGACGTGTTTTAAAGACGGAGGGCCTAGGCCTAAAGTGGACAATATCGCTAATGGGCAGGACTGTTACAATCTCGTGGACGTGACCTCGTAGATGTGAGAGTAGGACTGCACCTGCGGTTTCGCTGGGCAGATTAAAGCCCTCACTTCCCTATTTCGAACTTAGACATTTTTATCTCATATTTTGAGCTTAGGACTTCGGTTTGGAGCTATATTGGAGGGTTTTGCAAGATTCTTCACGTAGGTAAGGTCCTAATCCTCTTTTTATTGTTCTACCTTCGATTATTACAGAATTCTATCATGGAAATAATGATTTGAGATAAGAAGTTGGGACTTAGGAACCCTAGGTTAAAAATGAGCATTTCCTCAATTGATTATTGGTTTGATGTCAGATTTGGTTCCATGTTGGTATTTAGACTCCATGAATCATGGGTATATTAATTTTAGGGCGAGTTTATAGTTTTACCCTTCGGGGTTGTGGAATCCCGTTTTCAGTGACTTTTTGGGTCCGAAACTATTATATGATAATATGGGTGTCTACAGAATTGTGTGCTAATGTATAATCTGAATCTGAATTGACTGGGATCTTTCAGAAGCTCTACGGAAGGGCAATGATTCATTGTGATCGTTGGACTCCAAATCAGGCAAGTTGAGACCTTACTTGACTCTATTTAAAACATTGTGCTTAGTTAAAATGGACTAATAAAGAGGGACTAATGGGGTAACTAAGGGGGTCCTGATACTTGTGAGGTGACGCACACTAGTATCGTGTACCGGTGCAATGTTATTGGTAGTTGTGCAAAGATAGAGTTGTATAGTTCGGTCTGAATGTCACGCTTTGGTCATTTTCTGATAAATTACATTGTTTTATGTGATTTTAGACATGAGATCTCCTATTTGTTGCTTCTATGATTTATGCCTGTCTTACTTGTGATTATGTGTTCTCATCGCTCCTTAATACTTATTTAAAAGTGGAAAAGAGCTAAGATTGAGCCTTTTATTATATAGCCTTGTTGCTTATTATTGTGCATGTCATATTCGTTCTTCATATGGTATCTCATGTATATTACACTTGAGGATACATACGTGATGTCATACCAAGACAGTGACGTTAGTCATGCCGGGAGTTCCTAAGTTAGAGTGGAAGGGCGCTATTAATCATACACCGAAGAGGGTGATATCTTTTCTTAAGGCTCGTTGGATAGTTGAGAAGGAGTGTTTGGCCTATTTAGCATATGTTTGGGATACTAGTGTTGATACTCCTCTGCTTGAGTCAATGACAGTAGCGAGGGAGTTTCCAAAGGTGTTTTCGACATATCTACCGGGTGTCCCACCAGATTGTGATATTGATTTAGAGTTTGGCACCAAGCCCATTTCTGTTCTGCCATATCAGATGGTGCCAGCGGAGTTGAAGGAATTGAAGGAACAATTACAAGATATATTGAGTAAGTGGTTTATTAGACCTAGTGTTTCCCCTTGGGATGCTCTGGTGCTATTTGTGAACAAGAAGGATGGGACTGTGAGTATGTGCATTGACTATCGGTAGTTGAACAAGGATACAATCAAGAACAAGTATCTCAATCCTCATATTGATGACTTATTTGATAAGCTCTAAGATGCATCGGTTTTCTCTAAGATGGATTTGAGATCTGATTATCACCAGTTGAAGATTAGGGCGGGGGATATCCCTAAGACAACTTTCAGGACCCGTTATGGTCATTATGTGTTCTTGGTCATGTCTTTTGCGCTGACTAATGCCCCATCAGCCTTGATGGATTTGATGAACGGTGTCTTCAGACCGTACCTAGATTTTATTGTGATCGTCTTCATCGATGATATTTTGATATACTTTCATAGTATAGGAGAGCATGAGCAGCATATGAGGATCGTGCTTAGGATTCTGAAGGAGAAGCAACTCTATGCTAAGTTTTTGAAATGTGAGTTTTGGCTCAATTATGTGGCATTTTTGGGACATGTAGTGTCCAAGGATGGTATCATGGTGGACCCTAAGAAGATTGAGGCAGTCAGACCTACTTTAGTTACCGAGATCCGGAGTTTCATTAGCCTCGCTAGTTACTATAGGCGTTTTATAGAGGGATTTTCATCCATTACATCTCCTTGACCAAGTTGACTTAAAAGAATGTACATTTCCACTAGTCAGATGAGTGCGAGGCAAGATTTCAAAAGCTCAAGACTTTGTCGACTACAACCCCGATTTTGACTCTTCCTGTGGAGGGACAGGGCTTTACTGTATAGTGTGATGCTTCACGGATCGACCTTGGATGTATGTTGATGCTGAAAGAGAAAGTTATAGCCTATGCTTCGAGGCAATTGAAGGTGCACGAGGTAACTATTAATTCCACTCATGATTTAATGTCGGCGGCGATGGTTTTTGCATTGCAGATTTGGAAGTATTACCTAAATGGTGTGCATTGTGAGGTGTTTATTGATCATCAGAGTCTTCAACACATTTTCAATCAGAGAGATCTCAGTTTGATGCAACAGATATGGTTAGAGTTGCTCAAAGATTATGACATGACTATTGTTTATCATCCGGGTAAGGCCAATGTAATGGCGGATGCCTTGGGTCGAAAGACGATGAGTATGGGTAGCCTAGCATGGTTACAGGTAGGGGAGCGACCTTTGGCTATGGATATTCAGTCCTCGGCAAATAGTATGGTGAGACTTGATATTTCAGAACCTGGATAGGTTCTAGCTTGTGTGGAGGCACAATCTTCAATGTTTGAGCAAATGAGGGCTCAACAGTTTGACGATGCAAAGTTGTGTAAGATTAGGGACAAGGTACTCGAGGGGAAGGCCAAGGAGGCAATTCTCGATGATGAGGGTGTTTTGAGAATCAAGGGTGGCATATGTGTTCTCCAAGTGGGGGATTTGACTAGGTTGATCATGGAACACAGATTTTACGTGGAAAATCCTTCTGAATAAGGGAAAAAAACCACAGGCCCCGGAGGACCAAAGAAATCCACTATAATGAAGAATTTTAGATTGGTGGTCCCGAGTACAATACTCCGAAGAACTACACACTCAAAAGAAATAAACCTTTTTTTATTTTCCCATCTCACTACAATAACACACACTCTCTATTTTTCCTCACAAACTACACTGTCCATAAATACCTCACATTTCTCTCTATGCTCTCAGATATGTTTCTCTCTGAGTTAAATCTGATGAAAGAAAAGCTGAAGAGCTCCTTTTACAGGGTAGTAAGCCACAGCTTCAACCAACCAGAATTGGCCATTTGCAATTTGAAATTGCAACTTGCACTGCGTAAGCCGTAACTGTGCCTGCAAGCAGGGGATTGGGCTCCTCTCCATTTTCCTTCTCTCCATTTTTCCCAAGGTCTACCGTAGAATAGAGACACATGGCATGTGTCACTACTAAAAAAACGGAAAAAACCGTTGACAAAAACCGACGTCTAGCGTCGGTTTTTTTAACCAAACCGACGGGAAACCGACATTTTAACGTCCGTCGGTTTTAATAGCCTCGCTTTCGTAAAAACGACGGACACGTTGGTTTTACCGACGGACGATCGGTTACGTTGTCCGTCGGTTTTATTCAAATATTTTTAAAAATTAAAAAAATTAAAAAACCGACGGATGTGGTCGGTTTATTAAATTCGGATTTTTTTATCTTATATATAAATAATATATTTTATGAAAACGACGCACCGCGTCGGTTTTTTTATATAATTTTTTATTTTTAATTATAAAACCGACACAAATGAGTCGGTTTTTTTTGTAAAATATAAGCATTAATTCCGTAAAACCGACGGACGAGTCGGTTTTCTTCGGAAAATCTCGCAAAATTAATTTCCCGTAAAACCGATTTTACGTAGTCGATTTTCCGTCGGTTTCTGGAAAATTTTCAAAGATGTGCAAATCATGCATTTTCTCGCAACCACACCCGCACAAAACCAGTACTCAAAATCGCTCGTAAACCAATAACAAAAGTCGCCAAAACTAGCATTAAAATGCTCCAAATCAATTCTAAAAGAGCTACAACACATAAAATCATCCTAAGTAATAATAAAACACATCAAATACGATCTAAATAAACCTTCAAAGTTCTGAAATATTTAAATGACCAACCAAAAGTACCATTAACTAGTTTTAACATAAGTCCATTATTAAATTCAAACTACTACAATCGATCATCCGGTGTTCGGGCTACGAAATCACCGTCATCATCATCTTCTGGGTCAGAGGGAGGGGGAGAAGGGGGCACACCAAAACGTCCACATGCGATGTGGCTTTTAACTTGTGCCATTATAACGCGCATGTCCACTTGGTGTCCGCTTATAACGCGCATGTCCACATATTTTACATTCATTTAAATCAACATCTTGCTTATAGAACAACATACAACCGTTTGGACAACAATGAATTCTATCATACGACAATCCTAATTTGGAAACCAATCTCTTTGTTTCATAGTAACTCTTAGGTATGTCGAATTCCGGACTAACTAGTTCCCCTACAAGCTTAATCATTGAATCCATAGCGGCTTCCAAGAACAAGATAACTGATTTGATGTTAATCATTCTAACTCGCAATAGACAACTTAGAATGCGACTCCCTACCCAAAGTGATGACTAGCCTCTTCTAATTCTTGATAGAAGCGCATTGCTTCTTCATTAGGAGGTTCCTCAAAATTTTGCTCGTGTTCAAACCCCGTACGCCAAACGCATCATTAACCATATCATTAACTCTATCATATCGGACGTGACTATATTCCCGCGACACACTACTTTCACCGACAACAATATTGTAAAATATACCATTGACCCATCAGCCTCTCCATGATCAGTCCAAACATAATATTTCGCTAAAACCCACGACTATATAAATGAACCCTAACCGCTTCCGGTTTCGTATACTTCATACATCGGCAATGAGACAAGACACCTAATTACCCCTTCATTTTGAAAGGGTAAAGTGTCATTGCATGTTTGATAAACCCATCAACACCTTCAACAAATTCATCATGTACACCCACACGATTACTATTATTCATATTATACATCCACATACGATCCATCTACAAAAATATACCCACAAATTATTGAGGTTATAGAAATATATTATAACTTAAGAATTCGACTTAAAATATAACTTAAGAAAACAATCCCAACCATTTCTAACTTTGGATTCTCAATAACAATTTAACTTTAATAATTTATAAATTTTAACTTTAATAATTTATAAATTCTAACTTTAATATAATTTTGAAAAGCACAATCCCAACTAATTCTAACTTTGAATTCTCAATAACAATTCTAACTTTAATAACTTATGGATTCTAACTTTAATTCTAAAAATTGAAAAGTAAATCTAGTCAAATAAAATCTACATTTTAGTTTTGAGGTTATAGAAATATTATAACTTAATAATTCTAACATAACTTAATAATTCTAACTTAATTTGAAAAGCACAATTCCAACCAATTCTAAAAATTGAAAAGTAAATCTAGAGAAATAAAATCTACATTTTAGTATTGAGGTTATAGAAATACTATAACTTAACAATTCTAACTTTGAAAAGCACAATCTCAATCCATTCTAATTTAGAATGATCAATAACAATTCTAATAACTTATGGGTTTCTAACAAAAAGCACAATCCAACAACAACAAAAAAACTAGTCAAATAATTAAAGTATATATTTTTGCACATATTCAACATTAACAATATTACAAAGAATGATAACTAAGCTAACACAAATACATTGACAAAGAATATGAAATATAGCACAATCTCAACCCAAAAAAAAAAAATGACAAGTAAATTAAACTAGGCAAATAAAGTTTACTTTTTTTTTTTTCACAAATTCAACATTAATAACATTGCAAATGATGTTGAACAAAGCTAAATAGACGAGCATTAGGCCTAAAATCTACAAATAAAACTAAGATTAAAAGAATTTTAATCTTACCTAATTTAAGAGAAACTAACCTTCAAAATGGGTTTTGGGGTAGGGGGGAAGGAGGGCAAAAAGGGCCAAAGCGTTGGGCGGTGAAATGGGAGCGCGTCGGGCGGAGGGGAGGGGGGCGGCCAGGGCTTGGGGAGGGTGGGTTTAATTTTGAAGAGGATAGCCGAAATGGGAAAGAATCCTGCTATCGCTAATATAGGAAAAACCGACGAACAAAACCGACTCGTCCGTCGGTTTTTTCCGCACATTTGACCGGATTTTGACCCCAAAAAATTTTAAAAAAAAAAACTTAAACCGACAACGTCCGTTTTTCTTCAAAAAAAATGTTTATTATTTTTTTTAAAAACAAAATGAATTGTATATTATTTATAATATTTTTTAAAATAAAACCGACATACGACGTCGGTTTTATATTAATTTTTTTTTTTTAATTAAACCGACGTCTTTTGGCGGAATTATATTTTCAAAATTCTGCCAAAAAAACCGATGTTGTCCGTCGGTTTTCTGATTAAAATAATTTAAAATAATTAAAAATACAAAAAACCGACTCTGTGAGTCGGTTTTCCGTCGGTTTTTTTAAACGACCCAGTGCGTCGGTTTTTGATCCGTCGATTTTTAGTGCGTTTTTTAGTAGTGTGTTAGAATTAATGACTAAGATTTAATTGACTAAAACAAGACCCTAACCATAGTTTATATAATTAATAACTTATCCATTAATATATTAGAATATTTTTCTCTCTCTACCTATTTTACTTTTCCTACCCAGTAAAATATCTTTTCTAATTTACCTAATTATCTTTTGCCACTTAATTTTTTTTCCCCAATAGACCCATTATTCAATTGGTGATATTTTTCATTTTTTCAATTGTGATGCTTACTAATTCACATAATATTGACCCCATTATTCAATTGATAATTGTATATTTCTGAAAAAGTTATCTATATTATGAAAAATATCACCATTAAAGAGTTTTCATGATCGAAAAAAAAGATGGAATATTAAATAGAAGAGAGGAAATATTTTAATATATTTATGGATAAGTTATTAATTATATGAACTATGGTTAGGCCTTATTTTAGTCAATTAAATCTTAGTCATTAATTCTAACTCATGCCATGTGTCACCAATCTAAGGTAGAACTTGGGAAAAATGGAGAGAAGAGAAATGGAGAGGAGCCCGATCCGCAAGCAGGCAAGTTGTTACAGCCAAAATAAGTTTTGCCATCCTTTATTTTTTTTTTATTTTTTTTACTTTCATTGGGGATGGACCCCACATAATATAGCTCTTAAAGTGCGGGTTCCACTAAACTCAGTAAATAATACATTTAGTGCCAAAAATCTTAAAAGTCTAATTCATAGAATTAAAACTTTGAATCACTAATAAGTGCGCGGTGAATAATAGATATAAAGGCTTGCATGGATATAATGGACGGAGTGGAGTTAACGGGTAACAAAATAAGCAATCAGTCACACATGCAGCTAAAAGAACGTTCGTTTTTTCTTCTTCCCTTCCTTTTCTCATTCATTTTCTCTCTCTTTCCATATAAAATGAGTGTGTCAAATTCCTTTGACATAAAACAGGGGGAAAATATCCAAAATATAAATAGATCTGTTTGAAAAAAAAGAAAGAGAAGATTTGGAATTGCTGTGCTCTCTCCCTCTCTTTCTGGTTCTTGATTAATTCTTTCCCAAAGAGAGGGAGACACCAAGCCAAGCTTCTATAATTCATTTATCAATATTCCTCTTTACTTAAATGTAACATCTAACAGGTAAATTTTTACCCTTTTGTTTCTTAGCTAATGTGATGTATGTATGTTTGAGGGGTGGTGGCAGGGGCTAAAGTTACATGGTCCAAATTAAAAGGGTCGTATTAAATTTTCTTCATTGAAGAGTTATATTATGCAGATTGGTAACAAAATATTTTGAATGTATATATAATAAAAATTGAATTCCCTTTAACTTCTAATACAATGATTTAAAGGTGACTCTGAAGTTTCTTTAGGTGACAAGTTTGATTCTCAAATGTGGCATTCTAGCATTTTCTTGAATTCCCTCGTTACAATTTCTGGCTCCACCCGCTAGTGTTGGGGGTGCCCAGCAGTATAAATGATCTGCATCACGATTCTGCATTTTGGATCATACTCCTAACGAATGTTACGGTGGAATGCTTATGGATATGTATTCATGTATTTGCAAGTATTATGGATATGTATTTATGTATTTGCAAGTATTCCCTAACCAAGGTGGAGCCGGAATGATTGTTATGGGTTCGGCAGAATCCAATAATTTTGGCTCAAACCATGTATTTGCGTTAAAAAAATTCATTGGCTCAAACCATGTATTTGCGTTAAAAAAATTCATTTAATATGTACAAATAACCTATTCAAAACCCAATTAACAAAAAGAATTGGGATAAACTAAAAGTCCTGGCTCCGCCTCTGTGACCATAATAGCACACGAAGTATTTTCTTATTTATTAAGTTTTAAGGCCGACTACTGTATAAGTTGCCACCTGTCTAAGAGATAGAGAAGCATGCTACCTTCCATTGATCCCTCTTCCCAGGGAAGAGAACAAAAATGAACCGTTAGTGCGAGTCGTGGTTGTTTCGAGGATCTTATGCGGTGAAATAAACTCTTCTATCGTGTTGCATTTTCTCCAATTGACACCCCTATTCCATCGTACTATAACCATTCCAGAAGAGCGATTAGGCTCATATTATTTCCTTTCTACAATGCTTATAAAAAAAGTGCTTCATTTTCGATAAATTTTGTGCTGCAATTGCTTCCATCCACCCCCTCGGTGAAAAACATGTAATCTAAAAGATTCACTTCAAATATTCACGCATTTATCACACTTATTAGACATGAAATAATCCATACAATTGAAGGATTATGTAGTAAAACTTTTAACGCTTGCTCTTTTTATCTACTTTTACTTCTACTGCATTTGTTTTTCCTCCTTTGTTGTCTTTAAGTTTTGGAGGGTTAGGGGAGCCTTAGGATGATGCTCGTATTTCCTTATGCTTAAAGATGAGTCCTTTTGAATAACATGGTTGATATTTAATTCAAAGTAAAAAGGCTTTAAAAATCTTTATCATCTCTGGATAATTTTTGCATTTTCCTCCCCAGATTTCCGTTAGTTAATTCATATTTTGTTGCCATAATGTTGCTTTGATGTGCTCTGGTTATTTGGTTTAGTGTTTACCATAACTTGACACATTCGTTTGCAATTTTTTCTTTTTTTAAAAAAAAAAAAAAAAAAAACATATATTCTAACACAAATTTTGTTTTAGGTTTTTGTTAGTTTGCGTGCATTTCATCCATAATCGCTCACGAATACGTTATTAAGCAAAAAAATAACAGCTTATCTTGTCCCCTCTCTGATCATGCTTCTCCGCTTCCACATTTTCACTTCTGTCTCCATTTTTTGCCTTTTCTCATCTGCAATCACATTTTTTTTGGTTAAAGCTTTTACCTTAGTGTGTTTCAAGTGTGTTCCCTTTGTAAATTGTGTACTCACTTGATATATATCTAGTACTATTTTAATAAAATTTCACTACATGTTTAAAGTTCAAATTGAAAACGAAGAACAACCTAATATTTCTGCTTCTATCATCGACCTTGAATATAAAATTTTAAATTAAAAAATAGTGCATCCTCTCTAGTGCCTAAATTTTAGATGAGATGGTCGCACAACACAATATGATGTCACAGCCGCCAGAGCTCTTATGCTTAGTCGTCTTTCGCCAAGTGTGATCATTACACTATAAAAGATCTGCAATCCTCTAAAATCTTTTGCATAATATTTTCTACTTTCTACCAATAGTTAGCATGTATTCAACTGGTCATATTTTACTATATCATACACCCCTACCTCAAAAGGGACGGAAAACAAAGAAGAATTTGGTTGACTATCTACGGATTGCAGTGAGTGCGACTATCTTTAATTTCCTCCTCTGTTTCATATTCATAGTCATATATATGCTCATAGATTGATATTTGTGGTGGCAAGCTATGTTGCACAGACTGTCCAAAAATGTTATCGCACCCGTGTCACGTCCTCCAAAAACGCACTATTTTTGGAGGATCTGACACGCACACATCGGTATTTTTAAGAGTTTGAGCAACACTGGTTTGATCCTAGCTACATGTATCGTATGAGTTTCTCCGCTATTAAAGCTGAAAATATCTGTTTCTGCCCTATCTTTATGAGTTTCAATATGCTGTTGAAAATTTGGGAACTATTAAATCAAGACTAATTCAAGTTGATTTACTTTAATGCTACTTTGCAGGTCCTGCTGACGTGTGCAGTACACTTTTGGAGCTTTATGTAAAATTAAAGAACTATCCTTCTTTTTCTATTTTCGCTCTTCCGAAACTGGCCCTTTGTAGACTGTACAGTTAGTGCAAGATATTAGTACTCCTTTAAGGTAAGGGTTTCTATTTAGTTCAGAATGTAAACAGTTTTAACCAACTTCAAGTCACTATCACTCCATTTAATTTGTGTAATTATGTGATCATGCTTTCTTTTTTAAAGACTGTTATACGTATACCTAGGATTGATTATGAGTTCCTGTTTTCACATGTTAACTTTCTAAATTTTATTGGACAGTGAAGGATTCAAGATTTAGACCAGCAAGTCCAGTGTATCATTGTATCCACTACTCCTTTGTGATTATAGGTACACAATTTGTATAAATGCGTGTTTAAAAGACCTTTGTTACATTGATCCTTTCCTGTTGGAGCTACAACAATCAGACATTTATATTTTCTTGTGCTCAATTACCAGGTTGTCTTTATTTCTTCTGTTCCACTTGTAATTGGCATCTGGCATGGGACAGTACAAATTAGCAGCGAAATTCGTGAGCTGAGTCAGAAAAATGGGCGCTTGTGTATCAACTCCAGGCCATACAATCAAAGTAAAGAAGAGACACCGTCGTCGCCATAGAAAATTCCGTGGAAAGAATTTGATCTCTCTTGCAGAAGGAACCAGGAGAAGAAACAGTGACGTAGGACCACATATTGCTGTTAGTGAGTTTGTTAGAAGATCTGAGGTCTCCAGTTCCAAATACCATCTTACTCAGTTGCAGTGGCATCATACTCAAACAGATGCTACTGGTACGTGATTAGTTTGAACCTTGCCTGTTGTATTTGTTGAGAATATAACTAAGTAAATAAAAGTGCGCATATAAGCTCTAAGTAAATAAAAGAGCGCATATAATCTTTTAGATGAGATGGTCACACTCTTTAACATGGTATTAGAGCAGCCAGAGGTCATGGGATCGAATCTCACCGCCACCCTTTATCAAAAATGAATTCTCATGTGCTTGGCCAATGAAAAAAGAATCAGTCCCGCACATGAGGGAACATGATGAGAATATAATTAAGTAAATAAAAGTGTGTTCTCTTTAACAAATTAAGATTTTGGATGAGATGGTCACACACTTCAACATGGTATCAGAGTAGACAAAGGTCATGAGATCAAATCTCACCGCCACTCATTATCAAAAAGAACTATATAAAAGTGTGCTCTCCCTAAAAACTTAAGATTTTAGATGAAATGGCCACGCACTTTAACATTAATAATGCCCACGGTTGATGGAAATCTACCTGACTAAAAGTTATCAAGAATGTAAAGGTAAATGCGATAGACTAAACCTGAGTATACTTGAACAACAGGAACAACAATAATGATGCTTCAATTCCAGCTAGTTGCGGTCGGTTATATGAATCCTTACTATCCATTTTGATACATTTGGGCTTGACTCCTGCCTAGAGTATGTCCCGACATATTATGTGTTGTGTAGCATCATCCATGAATTGATTACTTTGTACTGGTGGTCGACCCTGCTCCTTTATGGTATACTCCACAAAAATAATATTGTCCATCTGAATCTAAAAAGAAACCTATATGAAGTATACTTGAGATTCTATTTTGTTGAAGAGAAGAATGCCAAAAGAGTATGTTCTACTGTCATCTTTTACTCTTATTTTTGCCTATTTTGTTCCCCCCGTCCCCCTCCCACCCCCCCCCCCCCAAAAAAAAAAAAAAAAAAAGAAAAAAAGAAGAAGGAATGAATGTTGAAAGAAATTTAGCTTTAAAAGTTACAAAATAATTAGAAAATTTACATGCTTGCAGTTCTTAGCCAAGAAGAAGCATGGTTTGACACATGCAGCAATGTTGACTCCGACTCAGATGATGACTTCAGTAGCGTCCATGGAGGTAATGAACATCTATTTTTCTGTTCTAAATTTTCCCATTTTTTCCAGACCAACACAATACTTTACTCCTATTAGCCTTTCTGTAGGCAATGTTAACTCTTACTTCGTAACAAATAAGCAATTGCTTTGATTTAGACATTACTTATTTATGCTCTTGACTTTTGTAGATCTATTCCCAAAAACTGGACAAGTGCTTCAATATGAAACTTCATCGTGTTTTATGGATAACAACCTTAAGTACAAGGAGTACCACGAAAGATATCTCAAGATAGATGGCAGTAGATCAGATAAGTTTTTGCTCAAAGATGGAGTTCATAGTCCAAAAGGACTTGCACTTATAGGTGGTCAGGGCTATGAAGTTCCGTCCCTCGGGAAGCACGAAGTCCTTGGCGCCCAAAGAAAGAAATATTTGGACCGCGCATATGGAAGTTTTAATGGCGTTAAAGAGGATAAACTCGGTATGCTGGAGAAAACTCAAGAGAATGTGCTCAAGACTGTCTTACCGAAGCTGGTCACTTCCTTGAGTTTCAACGAACAGATCATTAGTGCATCAAATTCAGGTCAAGTTTCTCAAGTAAAGCAATCAACTATAAGGCTTTCTCTAAAGAGAACATCTGTCGATGGCAAAGAAGATGATAAATATTGTAAGTACCTCGCCACTTTCCATTTCGATATTGCTCTTTCATCTTAAATCAAGCTACTGCGCAAAGATCATTTTATGGATTCCTTCCATGAAGTTCCCTGCATTCTCTTAATTATTTATGAATCTAACTGGTAATCTAATTCTTATTGTGATCATGTTATGATGATAACTTTGTAATTAATATTTCTGTTGTTACAGAATATGGTACCAAATCATAGGAGCGAATCTAGAATATTGCCTTTTATTTATTTTGATTTAATCCTTTTAATTGTATAAATACCTTGTATGTTCAGGAATATAGATATCAGTTCTTCCACTCGATTACATGGTATCAGAGTCATGTCCTTCCCTGTTTGGGCCCCATGTTGTATTCTCCATGCTCTAGTTGGGCATGGGCGTGAAGGAGGGTATTAGAGTGGGTTAGAGTCTGACACTGGTTGGGGAGTGGACTGGTGGTCTGCTTATATGGACTTGGGAATCCTCCCTCATGAAGTAGCTTTTGCGGTTGAATTACGCCCAAGTGTCATATCTTTACACCTGTTCTAGAATATAGAAATACAGGTGAACAAACCTATTGTTGGGAATGTATTAGAATGATATATTAACCATAGGGGTCATCATGTAGGCAATGTCGGACCTATAGTGTTAGGAGTGGTTCATTTGAACCCATCATTTTTGGCATGTGCATGTGTGTGAAGAACTCTGAAACTTAGTAAAATTATTAAGTTTTGAACCATATTTTTCAACGAGCTCAGAAGCGTTAACCAATTAAGTTAAATTCTGGATCCATCTCTGATCGTAGGTGCGTCAACAAAAAAATATCTTTACCGTCCCAGGGCCGGGCTGCAAATTCCTTGTTGTACAGAAGAAAAGCTAACTGCAGGAAGTTGGTCAAAGATTGATCCCTCAAACTTTAAGCTACGTAGTGATAGTTATTTCAGGTACACTCTTAAGCGGAATTCTTTTCCGATTAACAAGTGTGACATAGCTTGTAAATGGTTATTTAGTATCTATACATTTGCTTGATTATGTCATTTAATCTTGCAGGGACAAGAGAAAATGCCCTGCTCCAAATGTGTCTCCTTATATTCCTATTGGGGTTGATCTATTTGTGTGTTCTAAAAAGATCAATCACATTGCACAACACCTTGTGCTTCCCTCTGTAAAAGGAGATGGAAAATTTCCTCCATTACTTATTGTCAATATTCAGTTGCCCACTTATCCCGCTTCGATGTTCGTTGGTGATGCTGACGGGGAAGGCTTGAGCCTTGTATTATATTTCAAAATATCTGAAACTTTTGACAGAGACATTTCTCCCCAGTTTCAGGACAGCATCAAGGTACTTTCATGTCAATTTTATAGTTCACAAAACACGCCGTCTCCATTTTCTTTGTGATTTGTATTAACAAAATTTTGGTTTCTGAATTTCCAC
Source organism: Lycium ferocissimum (assembly GCF_029784015.1). Lineage (NCBI taxonomy): Eukaryota > Viridiplantae > Streptophyta > Magnoliopsida > Solanales > Solanaceae > Lycium > Lycium ferocissimum. Next base: position 12,410,255 of record NC_081352.1, read on the forward strand.
TTGCAAGTAGGTAGTAGTAGGTACGTCTTTTGCTTGCATGGGTTCTTTAGTTTTCTAGAAATGTGATATTTCTCTATGTTGATTTATTGGGAAGAAATGGCCAAAATGTCTGGTTAAAATGTCTAATTCTTGCTTAGACTAACAAGAATAAAAAACTAGCTTGTGTTACGTTTTATTAAATCTCTTTAAGTTGTTCGTATTACATGATATAGATCTATCCATGGCAAGAGGTGAATCGAGAATTTAAATTTAATTGCTTTAACCTTTAGGTTCTTACTACTTAACCCATTACACTTTGAACTTATGGGCTAAACATTTAACATTTGTCGGAATTTTAGTGATTGTGTTCATATACATCTATATTACGTGTCAAAAATGCTGGTTCAGTAGAACCTAGAAATTATATGCTTCATCCACCTCTGTCCACGAAAGTGGTGATAGGGGATTGGAGAACTCTCAATACGACTTGCTTCCATATTAAATTTTCATATCTATGTGCTGTTGATTTGTATGACAGAGATTAGTTGAGGATGATATGGAAAAGGTTAAAGGATTTGCAAGAGAATCATCTGTTCCTTTTAGAGAGAGGTTGAAGATTATGGTTGGAGTGGTTAATCCGGATGAGCTTGTTTCAACTGCTACTGAAAGTAAGCTTTTGAATGCATACAACGAGAAGCCTGTGCTTTCGCGCCCTCAACACAGCTTTTATCAGGTGGATACTCTATCCTTTTGATTTGAAGTTAAGGTTCTATGCACTAATGTTGTGAAAGATATTTACACAATCAGGTTACATAGAAGCTAATTACAAGGAAATCTCTATGATAAGCATTGATCGCTAACCTGATAAAAATAGTAACTGCCCTGCTATATTAGGTTAAACAAAATTGATCGTCTAAAGAGTCTACATTATCAGTGCATATAACTTATCTCAAGTTTTGCATTATTTCGATGTTATTGGAGATGAACATCAAGTCTATCTTCCTTTTCTGTTCATTGCAGGGGCCAAATTACTTCGAGGTGGATCTTGACATTCATCGCTTCAGCTACATTGCAAGAAAGGGACTTGACTCTTTTAGGGAGCGTTTAGGATTTGGGATACTGGATCTTGGAATAACAATTCAGGTTTCTCTTTATTTTACTTGCTATATTTCAGAAAGAATTGAACTTATTAGGATTGAGGAAATTGGCTTACCCTTTGGCTTGACAAATGGTATATTTATTGATTGCATCAATAGTGTATATTACTTAATATCTATCATGTTACCATTTAATAATGTATAAACATTATTTTATACAGTCGGTGCATGAAACTTAAATTCTTCGATAAATCCTGCAGGCGCAGAAGCCAGAGGAGCTACCGGAGAAAGTGCTTGGATGTATGAGATTGAACAAGATTAACTTTGTTGATAATGGCCAAATACCAACACTTATGTGTGTTGAAGATTCATTTTCAGATTGATATGATATTACAACTGACACCAGCATTTGGAGTGGAGTCTTCAAATAGTCCCCCTTGTAATTAAGCAATTCCAGTTTTCTATAAATGACATATTTTATAAGAGCCGACAAATATATGTTTTTGATAGATGACAGACTACTATCATGTTAATACAACTATTTGGTTACATCCAATTTTGCTGATGAGATAAATACATAAGGGTTATTTTTGAGAGCCTGTCATTTTGTATTTTTCATTTTTGTTAACATGTGTGAACAGAGGCAGATCTAGGATTTAAAGGTGGCGGGTGCCATAATTTTCTTCAATGTTCATCTTGTTAGAAACGTGTATTTGGGTCGGGTCCATCTCTTTTTAGTTTATTCGGGTCAACTTAATAGGCTATTTTTATTTGCAAATATGAAAATTACATCTCAAAAATCAAGAAACGAATATAATTAGCATCTTAAACAAGGAATCACACTCATTAACACCCATTAACAACAAAAGTAAAATCACATTTTCACCAAGGGACTTGCATCTCTTATGTATATTATAAAATGAATTTGCATAAGTAAAATAACATCTTCAATAAGGGAATTACACCAATCAAAATAAGAAAAAAATAATAGAAAAACTCTTCAATAGGTAAATACATCCCATAAGTAAATGTAGAATTAGATAAACTACGAATTCTCAAAAATAAATCATAAATTTGATGTTTTTTCTAAGCAGTGCTTACAAAATTTCCATCACAATTTAAGTACTAAAGTGATTTAAATTGAATTTAACGATTATAGAATAGCATAAATTTTTAGAAGACACTGCCTCCGTCCATTTTTATTTGTCCATTATATTAAAAATATATGTCCACTTTTACTTGTAAGTTATATAGTTTGAAAAACCAAGACATAATTTATCATTTCATACCTATTTTAGCTTATTATTAAGTATTCCAATTCATTTCTCAGTTTATTTATTGTTTATTAAGAGTGTCCCAAGTCAAATATAGACAAGTAAACATGGACGGAGGGAGTAATAAACAAAAGAAACTATAAAAAGAAATTGAATTTTGATCTCAATCTAAAATTCCCATTGAGATCCAGTTTTTCGATTTAAATATTCACAGATTTGAGATTAAGAGAAATGCTTAATTTAAGAGATTTTGAAGTTTCTATTTGTGTGTTCTCGCTAGAGATCACAGATAAAATAATAGAAAAAAGGAAAGGCAATATAAATAATAAAAAGATAAATAGAAAATTGGGAAGGCCGAAAAGGGAATTTGGTACAAAGGAAGTAAAATGAGCAAAGAAAAATGGGAGCCGGAAAATGTTCAAGATAGTTTTAAACTTGTGTCTACCAGCCGTGGCACCTTTGTCTAATTTACTATTGGGGGTGGCGGGATCAAATATTTAACCTAATTTAAGCAAATTACAACATAAGTATATAAAAAATTTATTAATGGAGAGGGTGCCATGCCACCCCCACCCTAATGGGTGGATCTGCCCCTGTGTGTGAATAGTATTCTTGGAAAAATACAAGGTGCATGACACTGCTTGAAATTAATGAAAAGGAAAACTTAATTTGGAACAAAAAGAAGCTTCAAAAGGTGTCGGCTACCTTCTTACTGACAGTACAACTAGGTGTCGGCACTCAATTAGTAGCACTAGCACGTCACTAGGCTCACTTCAGTTGCAAAGACTTTCTCCTTTGTCGCATGTAAGGAAGTAAAGCCTGAACACCTCCACAATTTTGGACCCAAATGCACATATATTAGCAGATTGTGATAATAAACCGACACCATTTGCACAAAATCCATCGTACGCCAGTGCGTACATGTGGAGTGCTAGTGGTTACTCATAGGAGGAAGCCATACCTAATACATTGAAACACTGATGGTAAATGCAATAGGTATCAAAGAACAAAACAACTATTTTTGACAAAAAAGATTAGGTTAATCCATGAGAGCAAGAAGAATTTGAGTATTACGTCATGAGGGCGAGTAGAGCAAAGTGAATTACTATTGCAATAGTTGTAGTCATCCTCGTAGCTATTATCAACAAGAATTGCTTCAAAAGATAACCAATAATCATTATCCAAGCATCATACAAACATGAGATTACTTATAGCTTATACTAAATGACTTTATAAATAATAAGTGAAACATGAAGAACAACCAAACGTTTCTTCACAATGTATAATTTATAAATAAATAAAAAGCTAGTCTGGTGCTTGAAGCGTCTCGCATTCACGCAAGGGAAGCAAAGGGACCCACCTCAAGGGGTTATGTAAAAAAGAAAAAGAAAAAAAAGGGCAAGAAATCAAATTTTAATCTTCAAAGTGATGATCTGAACTAGGGGTGTCAAATTTGGCTCAAAAGATGATTGCTCGCCCAACCCGCTCAAAATTTTATGGGTTGGGCTCAAGATAATTTCACATTGGGTGATTTTAAGCCCAACTCAACCTCTTGCATTTTAAAGTGATCTACAACTTAGCGTCTTATCTTGTAGTTTTTAAGATTTACTTAAATTTGAGTTTATTGCTTGAGTTTACTCTATATTTTTTTTTTTTTATGTATACACTTTTCTTGTAGCATGTATCTTATAAGTTTGTAGTGTATTTGATATGAAGGGAAATATTTTTCACAAAAAATGTTTTGCTCGAAAATATTTACCACAGAAAATGTTTTGCTCAAAAATATTTTCAAAAAATCCGTGAAAATATTTTTCTAGAAAATAGACCCTTCAAAAAAAATGGGTCGAAGTTGGTAGTCGTATGACCCAACCCATTTCAATACAATCCATTTCCCGTAAAATAGCTTTGAGTTAATATTAGCCCAACCCATTTATCACCTCAGCCCATTTTGATTGGGCCAATTTCAGCCAACCCGCCCATTCTAATCGAACTCATAACTTAGCAAACCCAAGCTTGTCGAACCTGTTAAGTTTTCATTGCTTCCACTACAGCCTTAAAGCATCTCTGACGTGTTTTCACTGCACTTTTGAATGTGGGAGACACATCATCTAAAGTTCTACTCTCTTGGTTGTGCATAAGGATTTAATTAATATCCATTAACAGTGTACTATAATTTTTGCACTGTCGGTGTAATTTAACTTGCTATAGGAAGCAACTTATCTTCATTAAGTTACTACTTACTTGTTATGATTAGTTACTTGCAATTACCATTTAAATTACCTAATTGTTTAAATAACTTTTACACCATAAGTGTACAGAACTTAAACTTGTTAAACAATAAATTGCATGTAACGCTTAAACATGTGATGTACTTGTCAGCACGTAAATGAATATAACAACTTCAAGTGAAACTACTCAACATCTGTGGCATACAGGTGCAAGTGATGGCAAATTCTTTTACCAAGTTGTAACCTTTGTAGATCAAAGTAGCCCATTTGGTTTGTGACGGCAGATGTTATATCTCTGTCCTATCCTCTTTCAACAGTCTTCAATTGAAGCCGAATACATGTATAGACATAAATGATCAAAGACACGAAGGATGGTCAAATTTGTAGTATAAACATGTCAACTAAAGGTATATATGTGTGTATACATATTTTCCATTTACAATTGAGGGAAGCCTAGACACTAATCAATAAATTGAAGAAAAAAAAAGTCATGTTTCTAATGGTACTGGGGATACATGTTGCAATTCTGCAGCATGTTATAAAATTCCAATTCTGCAGCATGTTATCAAATTCCGATTCCGCCAACCACTTTTGGAATTTCAGCATCAAATATTCTGGCGATTTCATCATATTTCGGTAAAAAAAACTATGTCGTGCAGCAGTAAGTATCTTCATCTGCACGATTTTTTCACTAATTCCCAAATGATTTGCAAGGATCAGAGTTCACAGAGTCCAAGACCTTCATAAGTGGAGTGGCCAGGGCAAAAATGAATTGAAAATGACACATTGCTTAACCGACTTTGATTTTTTCTCGACCAACAAAAATCCTCAAGAAGATATCGTTTTTCGAGAGTCACTTCACTGGCTGAGGGATGCAGGATGCACTTCCAGCTCATTTTCATTATAAATCTAAAGAAACAAACCAAATTTGGTTGAGGCTTCTATAAAAAAGCAATGGTTGTTTATGGATTTCTGCAGTGACAAATAGAAATCACCACATATTGAATGTCTTTACCTTTATAAAACCGAGATCTGCGACCATCTTGGTACGTTTGGTTATCCTGCTTTGCATCACTCCTCTGATGTATCAATGGTCCTGAGAACGCAACCCTTCTTTGTCGGCCATTGCAGTCCTGTTCATTTAGAAAGATACTTAGATATTCTGTCATATCACTCGTTGGGCCTTTGCAATTACTAAGTTGTACATGTGACATGGCTTCAGATAAGAAATAAAACTTTAGATTGTATGACATGATATTTAAGTTATTTCAGTTATAGTTGGACTGATGGTATCAAAAGATAACCGTAGTAATTCTAGAGCTAGATTTTGGTTTTTAGTTAGGCTAAAGGTCTATTTTTATTGTAGTGTCCTTCGATTTCTGTTATTATTTACCGTCTCTTGTTCTTCGCTTAGCATATTATTTTCTTGTAGTTACCGTTTCCTTTTTCCTATTTGACCTGCTTTGTTATTGCTTTATTCTGAGCCGAGGTTCTATCGCAAACAACCTCTCCACCTCCCAAGGTAGGGTAAGGTCTGTGTACACTCTACCGTTCCCAGACCCCACTTATGGGATTACACTGAGTATGTTGTTGGTATCAGAGCAATAGAGATCCTGAGTTCGAGTCTTACTGCCACCTATTATTAAAAATATTCCATGATCTCGGCCAATGAAAAGAATCAAGCCCGCACGTGACAGGACGTGTTGAAGACATAATTAAATAAACACAAATTTACTCTCTGATAGTTTAAGCTGTTAGATGAGATGGTTAAACGTTCAGACGATGCGAATATTTCAATTACGCATAGAATAGCTTATGAGGTAAAATTTTTATAAAATCCCGGCCATTTCTCCAAAAACCAAAAAAGAATTAATTAAACAAAACGCTCCTATGGTAGCATTACAGCAGAAAACAAAAGTTACAGTTTTACACCATCAATTTCAAATGGGTTTAGTGGATCAAGGTTACTAACCTCTGACAACTCCTGAGATTGGTGTATATCAGGTGAGCCAAAAGAATCTCGTTGCTCATGATGATGAGTGTGTTGCCTGCCAATACAATGCTTTGCATCATTGTTGCGGCCTCTGGCTTCAGTGTTGATCCTGCTCGAAAAGTCATTATTATCTGACATGTTTAAATCCAAGTTATCGGTAGCTTGCAGCATACTGGAAGGGGCAAATGCAATCGACTTTTGACTTCTTGAGTTAGCCTGCCGATGGGGTGGTCTCGTTCCTGCAGAATCTTGCCTTCTCTTTTTGGCCCATGCATTGCCACTTGAAGCTGTCATTTGCGCAGGGACAGATCGGATGCTTTCCCCTTGAGATTCGTCGGTCGTCTGAGAAGCCTCCGACACTGTATCATAATTAGATGATTTCATCGATATGCGTGCCACGGTAGCTCCTTTTCCTTTAGATATATGGCCACTACCAACATTGTTTCTACGACCATTATGAGTATTGGCTTCAGCTTCCTTCATTAAACAAAATTGAAGATTGTCAATATACCATCAATAAGTAATGTAAGTATGTGTATCTGTATCTGAATGAGAGACTGAACAAAGACCTCTGTTGAGACCACTATTCCGAAGTTGCTCGATTCTTGATGAGGTTTTTGCACCTTTCTTGAATTTCTTGAAGCTCCAGATGCTCTCACTGTGGAACTGGCCCTCTTTCTGACAATGTAAGTTAGGGGAAGATAAGTGCAAAATCATAGTAGTATAGTTGCTTAAAACTAAGCAGTTGGAGATGGATGAAATGTATAGCATGAACTAGATATGTTTGAGCTATAATGTTGAACTAGTATTCAGACTAGTGAAGGAACAGCGACAAATCATCTTTCTTTTTGTGCCTACAGATATAGATTATGTTTGCCGGCTTTTACTTTTTTTAACCACCATTACATGCAGAACATCCTTTCTATGGAGTGCAAAGAAGAAAGGAATTCACCTCCGTGCTTCTTCTCGGAACTTTGCATCAATTTCCTTGTTTGGTGGGTACTTAGGCAAGCTTGACGGGTCACAAGCGTAAGGCTTTGTATTGAAATACTGAAAAAACGTACATGACAAATGTTGAACCAGAATATTAGCATGTTGAAAGAATTTGTCTTAAATGTTGTCCAACTTGAGAGTTGAATTTTAAAACAGAGAACAAAGAACCGAGAGATAGCTTAAGGATCAGTCATCAGTAGAACCAAGGAAATAAAACAAACAGAAAAGAATAAAGAAGATAATAGTAAAAATGGAAATTTGAAATGAAAAAAAGATACATGCACTGTTTTCAGCACATAGCCTTACCTCAGAATCAAGAGCAGATGAAGCAGTTCCACGTTTATGAGGATCAATTGAAAGAAGTGTTTCTATAAGGTTGACAGCAGTTTTTGGTAATTCTTTACATCTATCTCGAAGTGCACTCTCATAAGGATGTTGGGGTTTAAAAATAGTTGCTAGTGGAAGTTTAGACTTTTTCCAGAAATCATCAGATGGTGAACCACAGAGTTTGAAGATTTTATGCAATTGTTCAACCTGCAGAGTAGAAAAGACATAATTTTTCACAATTGACTAAAATCAGTATCATCTAATCAAAGCCGTTATATTCAAGACTTTATTCATAAATCTTCTAGTAGTGTAGATTTATGAGATAGCTACAGTCCAATGCCTTTTTGGTGATGTAATTTACAAAATAACCAGTAAACATATAGGTTTTGTATGTTGAGTATGAATATACATAAAATATACATATAATATACATAATCAGTGTATAGGTTTCGTATATGTCGGCTCGCTCCCGTAATTAATTTTGGCCGACAGGCTGAAAATGAAAAAAGCCCTAGATTTATCTTGTCCCATATGTGCAAGTTATTATGAGAATTACATACGAACTGTTATCAAATCCAAAACGAACTTCTAAAAACCACTGACCTCAGTCCTCCCTTTCAGGAGAGGTTTCCCAAAAAAGAGTTCTGCAAAAACACAACCAGCACTCCACAAATCCACCGTTAGCCCATAGCTTGTTGATCCCAAGAGAAGTTCAGGAGGTCGATACCATAAAGTCACAACACGGCTTGTTAGTGGTTGCTTGTGCCTAGCACTCAGGAAATTTGCAAGACCAAAATCTGCTATCTTTAGAACTCCTTCATTGTTTACCAAAACATTGGATGCTTTAATATCCCGGTGCATTATACCTCGGGAATGACAATGCTCTAGTCCACTCAGCAGCTGCCGCATATAGCATTTAATCTACTTCCATAAGAGAAAAAAATATGAGATGTTCTTTTCCTTTTTGTAGTAAAAAGATTCAAACAGTGATCTTAACAAACCTGTGAATCAGTGAACTTGATGTCAGGACATGACAAGAGTCCAGAGAGGTCATGTTCCATGTATTCAAAAACTAGGTATATGCAACACGATAACCGAGAAGTGACTATTCCGATTAGCTTCATGATATTTGGATGGTCAAGTTTGCGGAGAATCGTTACTTCTCGAGCCATAAATCTGACGCTGTCTGGCTGGAAATTGTCAAATTTCACCTTCTTCAGGGCAACCATTTTACCAGTTTCAACATCACGTGCACGATAAACACTGCTGTATGTCCCTTGTCCAATCTACAGACAAAAGTATTTGTAAGAAGAAAAGTCTTTTGCATTCATAAGATGGTGATATTCAACTGAAATAACCTTTCCTAATGCCAGTGTTCCGTTGCATATTTATCTGTCAAAATTTTCAAGATAGACCATAATCACCTAAATCTTGTTCCGATCTGACAATTTATTGAGCTCTTATCTCGCACTGTGTTTTGTTTTAGATACAATAACTCTTGTTCTAAGTTTTATTGTCTTTTAGGAGGAATAAGTAAAAGTTAACCCATTAAATTAGTGAGGGGCAAACATTAACATCTCTATGGCAAACATTAACATCTCTAGGTTGGATATATGAACATATCAATATAAATGGAACGATGAAAAATCATCCAAAATTATTGTCACTGCATCCAACGCTAAGTATCCTTCGGGAGCTGGTATTTGCAAATTGACTTAAATTTCAAAGGCTCATGGTGCTTCTTCTTTCAAAACGAGATGGCCAATAGAGCCTTGAGAATTCAGGACATTCACAAAATAATAAAAGAAGCAGCCATAAGAATATGGAGCATAAATCAGTAAGACCAACCAAAAACATGTTAGCCTGAGATTATAATAATTATAAAGTCCATCCTATATAGCTCATCGTGTCAGTATGTAATAACATTAAATATGTAATCGCCAAAACATGGTATACATTTTGATGATCTAAAATCTTGTACCTTAGATAATGCAAGATTCATGGTTTTCTCTGTCACAAGAAATTATGTTTTCATTACAATAACAAATATCAACAACTATTTGAAACATCATATCTTCCATTTGAAACATTTCATTCCAATTGCGTTTCTAATCGAACCAATAAAATATTATTCCATCTAATTGAGGCCGAAAAGGCAGATGGAGTATATAATCAATGGGTTCAACTAACTCAGTATTTTTTGATTACGGAGCATAGATATATAATTACTAAATTTTTGAACAAATATAAATTCCGAGCCCATTATTTCAAAGTACAATGGGTTCAGCAGTAAGAACCTAAAGTTTGAGCATATCAAATTTAGGGCCCATTTGGCAATGGATTATTTTCAAAATTTTCGGAATTGTATTCTAGAATCATGTATGGACATAGAGTTCTTACAACTTTCTGGCATTTGAAAGACTCTAAATACCTGTTTTCACATTTTTCACTCTAAATAAATCACAAAAATTCAACATTTTCCAAATTGTATTCACGTCCAAACACAACTTCAATTTCTAGATACCATTTATCAACTTTTTCCAAATACTACATTTTTTTTTTTTTTCAAATTTCACATTTTTTTAACGTCCGATTGCCAACTTAAATTCTGGATTCGTCTCTGATTGAGGGGACAAAGATTACCTTTTCTAATCTCTCGAACGCGTCTGATCTAAGGGGCATCCATCCCTCAATAGCTTCAGACGCGACCGCGGTTAGCCAAACAGGCCAACCTGCAGCCAAATGTTCTCCTTCTGTTAGCCTTCCAAATTTGATACTAAAATTAGCCTTCTTCTCAGAACTCCCTTTCTTTGAACCCCTCGAATTCGAGTTGCTTCGTCGAATTAAAGATTCCGCATTCTTCTCCTTCTCAGGCTCCTCTTTAATCTTCTCCAAAGGCGCAAATGATCCATTCTTGATATTGTGGTGCACATTGGGATGGTCCGTACTTTCGCCATTAATAACAGCATTTATTGTTGTTGTTGTTACAACAGAGGAATTGTTTCGTCGTGGTGGCGGGGAATGGGCCCGGGCCTGCTTGGAGCTGACACAACCCATGTCCCCCCAAAACCCATCAATGGAATAAAAACTCTGATGGGAAGAGAGAAAAATGAGGATCAAAATTGAAGTCCCTACATTAGCTCATTATTGAATCTTGGTTGTAAAAACGTTGTTCCAAAAAAATGAAAGAAAAAAATTTGTTAGCTCAAAAATTGAGCTATTTTTATGCAACATGTTTAGGAGGGTCAAACTCTTTTCTTTGAGATTAATAAGGGTTCGTGTCGAGCAGTCCGAAAGCAGAGGAACAAGAAAGAAGAGGGTATTTTCAGTTGTATTTGTGGGTCCAAAATTTGTCATATTTTATTGTTTATAGAGCATAGTTTATGGCCTGAAATTTTGATTTATTATATTGAGAGGGAAAGTCATTGCCGCCATAGGTGACTTGTAACCGTTAAAGTTTGCTATTCCTTGTCATACTTTTTCTTTTCCTGTCTTTATTTTAAACTTTTTTTGATCAAAATGAAAAGGAAAAAAAAAATTATTTAACCAGTAAGCAAATATGTACAACTAGCTTTTGGACTCAGCAAGATTCTCAAAAATAACCAACAGAAAACTCTGTGTGTGTTTGGTAAGAATAAAAATATTTTTTAATTTTCTCATGCTTGATTGGTCAAAATATTTTGGAAGATATTTTCTTTAGAAAAACAAGTTTCTTAAAATTGAGGAAAATGACTTCCTAGTGAAAGTAAGAAAAACAAGTTCATAAGTGATATTCCAAATTCATTATCTCCTCTCTACTCACCCGATGCCCCCAACCTCGTCCCTTAACCATCCCACCCTATATCACATATAAATGTTTTTAGAATTTTTTTTTTTGTTTATTTCCCAAACACTAACAAATGTGTAAGATTTCTCTCTCACATGTTTTCCAAACAAAATGTTTTCCAAGAAAATGTTTTCCTTCGTACCAAACAGCCCCCTATTACCAACTCTTCACAACGTGACACTACACTTTGTTTGGATGGCTATGTATTGTTTTATATTATATTGTACGACATTGCTTTGGATAGATTGTATCGTTTTCCGTCGTTACATAATGCCACACTTCAGCAATTTTGAAGGATAAACCTACAAGAAAGTTAGGATACAGAATAGAGCTACAATAAAAAGGTCGGAGGATAAAATTGGATATTATTTTTTTGAAAAAGATAATATATGAATACTATTAGACAATAAGTTAAGACAAAATGAGAAAAAAAAAATAGATAATATATGAATACTATGGCACCAGTTAAGGGTGATTGCTTAACATGAATTTTGGCTAATAAGATTCTAACGTCAAAATGTTTGAGGATTTTTTTTTTTTTTATGAGCATCTTGTCTTAGGATTATTAATGTGCATTTTGATTTGCGTTATAAAGAGAAATTCTTCATCTGCACTTTGATTTTGAGTTGTCCAAGAACATGGCATTTGAAATATTTAAAATGTAGGGGGTTCTTGACTTATGATAAAGTCAATATTAGACTTAGTGTCTAATTTAATATGGAAGAACAAAAGATATGAAAACTAGTGAAATTCTTGTATTATGTCAAACCCACAAAATCCTTAATGGATACTTGATATGGTGGTCATTGACATTAACTAGTATACTAAACAGAGGCGGATCCGGGATTTGAAGTTTCCAGGTGCCATGCGTCATTCAATCAATTTGGGCTTCGGGTCGGATTATTCGTCTTTTCGGGCTTTGATTCGGGTTATTCATCTTTTCCGATGAAACATTTGTTTATAGCAATATATAGAAGAGAAAAGCATAAAGTTACAATAATATTACTAATATCATAAATATCCATCATTCATTTACAATTGTCCTCGACGAGGTTTTATCTTTTGAAAATGATCGATGATGACATCATTACTTACATTTGTAAATACATCACGCTCTACGTAACATACTAAACAATCATTCAAATATTGATCACCAATGCTATTTCGCACTTCATTTTTGATCCGCTTCATGGATGAGAATGCTCTCTCCACAGTTGAGGTAGCAACAGGTAAGATCAGAGTTAACTTCACAAGTAAATAAACAAGTGAATAAGTATCCACAAGATTTGCCTCAACCAATGCTTTTGCCAAGTCACGAATTCCTTGCAAGATGGAGAACTTGGGATTACCACTTTGCACATGAAATATGAAAGTATCGAGTTGGTAACTCAAATCTCGAATTCGTACTTCGTCAAACTCATCTAGGTAACACTTTGCTAAAGTCATGACTCCACCTTTATCAAAATTAGCAAAAGAATTGATTGGATTCAAGCTACCCATCCCAAGAAGCAAATCACTACTCGCTACATCAAAAAGATCATTAAGCTCTTGAAGTTACACATCAATCACGGCACAAAAGATTTCAATACACAAGTGGTGTGAATAACAAACACCAAAAGACTTACGCTTTGACTGTCTAGGAAAATAAGACTCATCTAACTTGGAATCAAAATATCATGTTCATCACAAAATGAGGAAACATCATCCAACAAAGGCTTTCATCCAGTTTCCCTCATATCTTGCAATCTTTCTTTTGCAATGTTAAGAAACTCCACAAAGATTAATAATATGTTGATCCTTTTTTGTAAAATCTTGCTCAACTCATTTGACATTGCCAACACTCAACATCAAGTGAAGCATAAAAACAAATTTGAATGTTTTAATCTCAATCAAAATATATTTTGCTTGATTTCTATCACTTGAGGTGGAACCTTCATGTTTAATCACTTCAAGCACATGAACAATAGTTGAGAAAATAAAAATAAAGTTATCTAATGTTTTGAAATGTGATCCCCAACGAGTATCACCTGGTCTTTGAATTCCGCGCGTTTGATTTAGTCCTCGTCTAGTATGAACTTCACCTGATTCAAGTGACTGCCCCAACTTTTCAGCTTGATGATGACGAATCAAATCTCTATGCTTAGAAAATCCTCTAACAACATTCAATACATTAGTCACATGATCAAAGAAGTCTTCAACATCCCCCTATTTTTTAGCAATAGCTACAAGTGTTAATTGCAATTGATGAGCAAAACAATGAATGTAATTTGCCGATGGACTATCTTTCATAATCAAAGTTTTGAGACCATTTATCTCTCCTCTCATATTACTAGCTCCATCATAACCTTGTCCACGTATTTTAGATGGACTTAATGAGTGATTGGAAAGAGTAGATTTCTTTCTTTAATGAGCATGTCGATGTATCACTAACATAGACTAGACTAATAAATCGTTCTACCACCTCACCATTCTTATCAACATACCGCAACACGAGAGCCATTTGTCCTTTGTGTGAGATATCTTTGGACTCATCCACTAATATACCAAAGTAATCTCCGTTCAAGTCTCCAGTTAGAGCTTTCACCATTTCTTTTGCACAAGCATTGACAATGTCTTTTTGGATCATAGGACAAGTCAAAGTATCATTTTGTGGAGCATTTTCTAATATCACTTTTCCCACATCCAGATGTTTGTCCCCGTGCCTTCGTAAAAATCCTAGAAAAAAGCCTTGATTTGTTGAAGATTCACTTTCATCATGACCTCGAAAAGGCAACTCATGATGCAAAAGAAGTCTTGCCACATCAATTGAGGCTTCCAAAGGCATTTGATAATCATTTTTTTCCTTCTTGGAATGCTTTTCAAGTCAACTTGAATTGATTGATGATGACTTAACAAATCTAGCATCTTCTTGAAACATTTATCACAGACGCTATTAACCTCACCAACATGCAAACGGAATCTTTCAAGAGCCCTATTCCAACACCTAAAACCATTTTTCGTATAAAACTCACCCGCACTTCCATGTACAATTCATTTTTGAACAAATAACAACATAGGCAATATGCGACATCTTTCTTCATGCTATACTCCAACCATTTAGAATGTGGACCTTTGTACCAATTTGAAACAAATTGACGACCTCTATTTTCTATTTGAGTTGAAGGAAATTTTTTCAGCAAAGGTTGACAAGGCCCTGTTTGAATATAATGTCTCCTCACTTCATCCCGAATTCGAGGGTTATATTCAGCAATGGGTACACTTTCTCCTGGATCATCTTTAAGCGATCCAAAATTGAGCTCATTTATAAGTTGAGAACGATTGGCATCTGTACTAGAATTTGGTTGAGAACAATTGAATTTTGTGAGAAACTTATCCATCGCAATTCACAAAATTGGAGCACTTCCTACAAAATAAAATTTGTATTCAACTCACAGTTATGAGGCACAGAAGCAGTAAGTAAATATTCTCTGTAAACGTGAAGGAATCGCTTAAGTGCTAGTTTTGTATTTCTATTTGCACAAAGTTCTAACAAGATATATATCAGATGCAACTCATTACCAAATTCAAAATGGATAAAAAGTACTTTACGAATCTAAAACTCAAAGAAAGACTTGATATCACTGTCACATTCAAATAAATGCATATTAGCTTCCTTCAAGTCCACTTGCACACAAATCCCATTTCCACATTCTGCACCACACATATTCTTTATAATGTTTATTTCTTTCAAATTTCCAATAGACAAAAAACAAGTAAATAACCAAAAGAAACAAAGAATGAGAGACATATGGTGGGTCGACGGAGGCAGCGGCGCGGCGACGACGAAGATTTGGAGATGAAGCTTCCTGGCAATCGAATTGGAAGGTACTAGTTTTGACTTTGGAAAGGGGAAACCCAAGAACTAGGTTTTTGTTTCTTGATCTGATGAGAGAGAAGAACTTATGTTGTTAAGTTTATATATATAAACAAAAAAATAGTAACTAATAAGAAATAAAAAAGATCAAAGAATAATAAATTAAATTAGTCAACATGAATTACTAATAATTCAAACTAAGTCAACTCGAATTATTAAAAAGAAAAAGAAAGAGATTAAAATAGGAGGATTTCTACCTTACGTTGCTAATTGCTGATGTTGTTTATTTTTGCTGTAAATTTAATTTTTTTCTAAAAAGAATGTAGTTATGCGGGTTCCATCCCGCGCTTCCAAGGACAGAAGTTTCACCCTTCACCATTGGCACTATATATATATATATATATATATATATATATATATATATATATATATATATATATATAGACACATAGAGTTTTGTCCAAAGCTTGCGAGTGGCGTGGGGAGTAGATCCGCTCCTGATACTAAATTATTAATTTGTTATATACTTGTTCAGAAGAGTTATGTTGCTGTCACTATAAATCTCGTGGCTTTTAATGAAAAGACATGTCTATTAAAATACATTTATCTATATTGATATGGATGTTGGTGCAAGGCTACCAATGGTTTATTGGTTGTTAAATATGACGATCAATGAATCATTAATGATAATGAATGCCTTGTTAATGAGTACTGTTTACCATAGAGCTTGTGGGGTGAAGTTATTCTTATGGCTAGCCCAATACTCAATCGAGTGCCTATAGAAAAACACAAATTTATTTCATATGAAAAATGGAAAGGAAGAAAGCCTAACTTGAATTATTTCAAAGTGTGGGGTTGTTTGCCTAAAGTGCAAGTTTCTAAACCCAAAAGGGACAGAATATCCCAAATCAGCAAGTCATAGCCTTGGTTTAAGCTTCTATTCCACAAGTATGTCAAGTTCTAAGAATTCCCTCAACCCTGGGCAACAACACAAATACAACTCCAACAAGAAACCGATAAGATAATATATGATGCGATAATAAGAAGTGCAATGCAAATGATAATAATGAATTATCAATGCAATGGTCATACTCGAACCCGTATACACATGATATAAGCATTTGTCGCTTCAATAGTCATGGACAGTGGGGGACCCGCGGCGTCGATGTACTAGCCACTCCGGAACAAACCTCGAATCGGGACTCTGCCTCTATACGTCCGGTACAGACCTCATATCGATAGCACTAACAATATTTCTTTCATCTTTCTCTTTCTTTCCATTTTGAATCTGTTTCCATAACTCTTTCATCATGTATGAATGCAAGAATGAGGAATCACATGTAATCAATGCTAATAAATATGATATGGAATTCACAAGCACCATAATGCCAATTCAATCCTTGCACGAATTATCAAAACTATCATGGAAACGTATCAGATACTCAATCCGAATCACAACAATACAACTAGTATAACCCACATAACCTCAACCACGTCATCAAGTACAACACATGTCAATAATTGCATAAAGTACAGTGACAAGCCTAAATAATCAGAAATCATACCAAGCCAGTGGATTTAACACCACAATCTTGCTCGAAGGCCTATCATACTTTCCCCTTCAATAACTACACAGCAAATGTGACTTGCTAATCAAAGTCTAACAAAGGTAAGCCATAACGTACCTCAAAATCAAACACGAGCTTCGAACTCCTAAAATCTAGGCCTTCCCTTCTGGATTGCCTCCGAACGCTCAAAGTCTAACAATTAAAGGATCTACGTTAGATTACGAATATAACTATGCTTTCGGAAAAACCCCAAAATAACCCTAAAATGGTGACCCCGGCCTCACAAGGGTAAAATGGGAAACTAAAAGTTGGAAAAGGTCAATCCAAAATTCAAGAAGTCCAAATACTAATCATCAACACTAATTAGTCCCCAATTAACATCATTTCATCATTAATAGAAAACCCCCAAATTCCATAATTCAAACCCTAGAAATTACAAAGAGATTCAACTTAGCAACTAAATCCCCAATGATTTGAAGTTTAGAATTAAGAAACCTTCCCACCAAACTCATGAGAATAGACAAGAAATCATAAGAAACAATTTAGGGTTTCAACCCATCTTCCCCAACTTACCAAATAAAAACTACCATGTATTCCAATCCAAAATCATAAATAAATTACAAGATAGTGCAAAGGAACTTACCCCAAGATGTAATCACCCAAAAACTCTTCAATTTCGCCCACGGCACTCTCTAAGTTAAGAAATTGGTGAATTGAAAGAATGGTTAGAATTTGGGAAATAAAAAAGGTTTTTTGTTCAGCGATTTCCGCATCCGCGAACACCTTGTCCGCCGATGCGGACTCGCCTCCGCGAAGAGGCCATGGCATTCGCGGAGTCATTTACCATGTCGCCCTTTCGCATCTACCGGCCAAGCCCAGCGGAGGCGAACCCGCAGAAGAGAAGACATGCCTGTAGAAGCGGGACATCAGAAACCAACAACATTCTAATTTTTCACTAAGTCCAACCCAAAACCTGACATCCCTCCGAGATCTCCCGGAAACAAACCAAATATGCATATCAACATAAAAACACGCTACGAATTCACCCGTGCCCTCCAAATTCCCAATGGAGGTCATTTTGACCCGATCAACCCCCGAAACCTCCAAAGTCAAGTTTTCAACCAAGTAAGCATTTGGACATGCGATTTCATATCATGATTTCAAGTCATGAGATGAAATCTGTGTTTGGACACGCGATTTCATCTCAAGATTTCATCTCACGACATGAAATCCCAAATCATCCAAAAAGGCATGATTTGGGATTTCAAATCATGATTTCAAAATTTTTAAATGCAAAACTTGACTCATAAGTTTATATTTTATAAAAAAAAAAAAAACTCATAAGTTAGTAGATATTTTTAACAATTACTTCTACCAACCGTTATTTATGTTCCTACCATGTGAGAGGATTATATTAAAGAGTAATTATATTACTATTCATCTTAAATTTTTCTTTTTATTGAACTAAAGTTTGATCAATTGATGTTGTATTTTTTAGAAATGCCTTCAAGTAGTGTATTAATTTTGTTATGAACTATGACTTGCTCATTTTGTAAGATTGGATAAGAATTGAAAAAGTTTTGATAGTTTTCACAACTTGTGGGGTTTTTATATCTAGAAGAAAAAATATAACTTAAGAAATCCAAATTGCATGTCCAAACATGGTTTCAAATCATGATTTCAAATCATGTCCAAACGGCTCCCAAGTGACCATAATGCTCCCGAGCACCTCGAGAATCAAACCAACCACCCTACCAAGTTATATTCGACTCTCCGCACCTCTTGGAAGCCCCAAAATTCTCGAAAAGGTCCGTATACTCAAAAGTCAACTTTCGGTCAACCATTTTTCACTTATTCAACTTAAGGGAAAAATCCTTAATTTCCCACACGACTCTCTAGAATCTCTCTCAGAAACCAGACCACCCATCCCCGCCGGTCAAAAACACTCTAATGCTACTAGGAGAAGGGTCAAAAGGCCTAAATGATCAAACAGGTTATTACATCAGATACCAATTGAAAAACCGTTCGTCCTCGAACGGAGAAGAAATGAGATAAAGAAAGAGTACCTGACTCAGTAAAGAGCTGGGGATATCTACTTCGCATATCAACCTCGGTCTCCCACGTAGCCTCTCCAACTGGACGGTATATCCATTGTACCTTCACCAAAGTTATCTCCTTTGACTTCAACTTTCGGACCTCCTTATCCAAGATGGCTATCGGCTCGTCCTCAAAGGACATTCTGATCGAATAAGACCGAGTCCCACTAAATGATATAACACCCATCTGAATGGTATTTCTTCAACATGGACACATGAATCATAGGGTGAACACCCGACAAACCCGGAGGTAATGCCAACTTATAAGCTACATCTCCAACATGATAAAGGATCTCAAATGGGCCAATAAACCTGGGGATTACCTTTCCCTTATTCTCGAATCTTATCACACCTTTCATGAGTGAAACCTTTAATAAAACCTGGTCACCAACCATAAACTCCAAATCACGAACTTTTCGATCCGCATACACATTTTGCCTACTCTGAGCCGTAAGGAGCGTTTCTCGAATCAACTTCACCTTATCTAACGACTCTCTCAATAGATCGGTACGCCAAGGTCTCACCTTAAAAGCATCAAACTAGCCAATCGGGGATTGGCATCTCCTCGCATATAAGGCCTCGAAAAGAGCCATGTCAATACTCGAGTGATAGTTGTTGTTGTACGCAAACTCTGCCAAAGGTAAGAACTAGCCTCAATAACCACCGAAGTCTATAGCACAAGCTCGGAGCATATCCTCTAAAACCTGAATCATCCGCTCAGACTGGCCATCCGTCTATGGGTGTAAAGCGGTACTAAGATCCAACTGAGTCCCTATTCTTTATATAAGGTCCTCCATAAATGGGACGTGAACTGAGTGCCTCTATCGGTGATAATGGAAATAGGCATCCCATGCAATCGAATAATCTTTGTGATGTAGATCATGGCCAACTTCTCTGCGTTATAAGTGGTCTGAACTGGAATGAAGTGTGCGTACTTGGTCAACCTACCCACGATAACCCAAATAGCATCAAACTTACCCAAGGTCTTCGGTAGTCCGACCACAAAGTCCATGGCTATCCTCTCCCACTTTCACTCTGGAATGGGCATTCTCTTAATCATACCCCCTTCCCCTGGCCTCTGGTGCTCATACTTAACCTGCTGGCAATTCAAACATTGAGAAATAAACTCAACAATATCACGCTTCATCCTTCCCCACCAATAGTGTTGTCTCAAATCACAGTACATCTTTGTAGCACCAGGGTGAATGGAATATCTAGAATTTTGAGCCTCCTCTAAAATCATCTTGATCAAGCCACCAACCCGAGGAACACAAACACGCCCCTTAATCCTCAAAACCTCCTGACTATCCAGAATATCCTACTTGACTACTTAACTCAACACTTTATCAGGAACCTTGACTAATTTCACATCTTCGAATTGTTGTGCCTTAATCTGTTCAAAAACAGACAACCTCGCATCAACACAAATGAAAACCCTGCCTGAATCTGAAATGTCAAGCCTCACCATCCCATTTGCCAAAGTCTAAATGTCTCTGGCCAATGGTTTCTCCCCTATTACCAATCGGGCCAAACTACCCATACTCACCGCCTTCCAGCTCAATGCATCCGCCACAACATTGGCCTTGTCCGGATGGTACAGAATGGTCAGGTCATAGTCCTTGAGTAACTCCATCCATATACGTTGTCTGGAATTCTAGTCCCTCTGATTGAACACATGTTGAAGACTATGATGATAGGTGAAAACCTCACAATGAATCCTATACATGTAGGGCATCCAAATATTCAAAGCAAATACCACTGTCGCCAACTTTCAGTCATGAGTGGGGTAGTTCTTTTCATGCACCTTCAATTTCCTTGAAGCATTATAATACACAGTGAAGTCCTTCCTCTCAACCGGTAGAGATAAAATAGGAGCTGTAGTCAACAAAGTCTTGAGCTTTTGGAAGCTCTCTTCACATTCATCAAACTACTGAAAAGGCACATTCGTTTGAGTCAAACAAGACAAATGGGAATCAATCGAAGAAAACCCCTTCACAAACCGACGATAATAACGGCGAGACCCACAAAACTCCGAATCTCGGTCACTAAAGTGGACCAAACCCAATCTCGGACTGCCTCGATCTTCTTGGGATCCACCAAAATCCCATCCTTAGACATAACATCCCACATATAACATCCCACATAATCGAGCCAAAACTCAAACTTTGAAAATTTAGCTTAAAGCTCATTCTTCTTCAACAATCCAAGTACAATCCTCATATTTCTCTCATGATCTTCCTTGCTCCACAAATACATCAAAATGTTATCAATGAATACTATGATGAAAGAGTCCAAGTATGGCTTGAAGATGCCATTCAAGAGATTCATAAAAGCTGAGGGGGCATTTATAACCCTAAAAGACATAACAAGGAACTCGTAATGGCCATAACGAGTCCTGAAGGTCGTCTTTGGGATGTCCTCTGCTCTAATCTTTAACTGGTGATAGCCCAACCTTAAATCAATCTTTGAAAATACTGTGGCTTCCTGAAGCTGGTAAAAAAAAATCATCCATGCGAGAGTAGGATACTTATTTCGGATGGTAACTTTGTACAATTGTCGATAATCAAAACACGTCTGCATCGACCCATCTTTCTTTTTTACGAAAAGCACGAGAGCGCCCCAAGGGGAGATGCTCGATCTAATGAAACCCTTGCTCAAAAGATCTTGCAACTGTCCTTCAACTCTCTCAACTCAGCCAGTGTCATTCGATATGGTAGAGTAGAAATATGGCGAGTGCTCGGCTCTAGATCAATGCAGAAGTCGATATCACAATCGGGTGGCATAACCGGCAAGTCCGTAGGAAAGACCTCCGCGAACTCGCTCACTACAAGCATAGATTTAAGTGACGGAGTGTCAACACTGGTATCACGAATATGGGCCAAGTAGGCCAGACATCCTCTATCAACTAACTTTCTGGCTCGAAGGAATAAGATAATCTTATTCGGGGAAGGACGAGGAGTACCCTTCCACTCAAGTCTCGAAATACCCAGCATAGCTAGCATGACTGTCTTAGAGTGACAGTCCAAAATCTCATAATAAGGAGACAACTAACTCATGCCCAAGAAAATATCAAAATCTATCATATCAAGTATCACCAAGTCTACCCACGTACCATAACCATAAACACAATTTTACAAGACTAATAGAATCGATCTACGACTACAAAATCTCCGCCCAGAGTAAGCACATGGATAGATACGTTAAGTAGGTCACAAACCATATCTAAACCCATAGAGAAATATGTAGACACATAACATAAAGTGGAAATCGAGTCAAATAATACGGAAGGCGCCCGGTGACGAACTAAAATAGTACCTGCGATGATAACATCAGAAGCCTCCGCCTCTGGCCTGCCAGGGCAGGCATAACAATGAACCCGTCCGCTATCATCCTGCGAATCACCACGACCACCCTGACCTGACTAGGCCCCGTCCCTACTGGCTGATGTCTACCTCTGCTGGACTGAGATGTGCCTCTACTAGGCTGGGAACCACCTTTACCAGACGAGTGACTACCTCTCCAAAGTTGTGCTCTGCCTCAACCAGAAGACCCACTCCTTCTAAATGATGGCGTTGAAGGCCTAGAGGTCTGATACGGAGTACTCTAACCCCTCTGTCTGAGTCGGGGACAATAGGGACCTGATATGTCCCAACTCACGACACCCATAACAAGCTCTGTCTAGTACAGCCTAATAAACTAAAGCTGACGAACTAGAATGCCCTCTACGATCTGAGAACCTAGAATAAGAACCCTGGACTAATTGTCCTGAAGAGTAACGACTGGCCCTGTAGAATTCCTAGGCTATGTTTGAATAGCTGACTGAATCGGGCCACTGGAGTACAACTGGGAACTCTGCCCATAATGACCCTGCCTTCTGGACGATGTACCACTGAAACTGCCCTTTTGCGGGCCCTCTTATCCTCAACCCTACCATAACTCTCCTGCCTCACTGACTGAACCGAAGTGACATGATCTACCACATCCAGAAATAAAGGCCCTGTAGTCAACGAAGTATTCAACCCTTTGACAAATCTCCTTACTCTCTCCGTCTTTGTGGGAAGCAACTGAAGCGCATATCTAGACAAGGAATGAAAGTGAGCCTCATACGCAGCAACTGATAACCCTCTCTACTCAAGGTAATTGAACTCGTCCAGTCTCCAGTCCCTCAAAGTACGGGGACTTACTTCTCCAAGAAGATCTGATAAAACCTGATCCATGACAACGAAGGTGACCTAGCTGGCCTGCACTTGACATAAGACCTCCACCAAAGCTTGGCATCACCCAAAAACTAGAAGGCCACATAATCTACTCCATGTGCCTCCACCACCCCCTAGTTGGGAAACCTCTCATGACAATCAATAGTAAACTCATAGGCATCCTCCCGCAGAGTGTTGTAGAAACAAGGAGACTTCATTTTGGTGAACCTCCCAACTAAGTCCTGCTCCTCATGGCTCATCATTGGACCTGCTACGATTTTAGGAAAGAAATCTGGTCCGAGGACCTCATCTATAAAAGGGAAAACAACTGTAGCTAGTTGTGCCCCTGGAGCACGGAAACTCTGTAGAATCTGATCATCCAATCTAACTCCCTGTCCATCTGGTGTAGTTGGTAGAACACCTCCCTAAGTCAACCCCTCAAGCAGGTTCAACACTCGAACCAAAGCATCAGACAAAACTGGAGTGGCAATAATATCGGGCTGAGCTGGTGCTGGTCCCAACCCCTCCTCCTTAAAGACCTCATCCTGATGATCCGTCGGTGGCTCGAGAAACACGGATCTAGCTCTGGTCTTAGGTGTGGGCCAACTCCTAATGGCTTCAACTTTGGAATTATCTACCTCAACACCTTTAGAACTAACCACAATCCAAGAAAAACAACTTTATCAACACAAATACTACACTTTGTCAAATTAGCATATAATTTCTCATGCCTTAGAACATCAAAAATGCACTTTAGATGGTCAACATGCCCTTCGTGTGATTTACTAGACACCAAAATATCAACAAAATAAACAACAATAAAACTTTCAATAAATGGTTTCATCACATAATTCATCGGTCTCATGAAGGTGCTAGGTGCATTTGTAAGCCCAAATGGCATAACTAACCATTCATACAACCCAAACTTAGTTTCAAAAATGATTTTCCACTCATCTCCCGGTTGCATCCTAATTTGATGGTATCCACTTCTTAAGCCAGTTTTAGAAAAGAAATTAGAGCCACTCAATTCATCAAGTAAGTCATCAAGCCTAGGTATAGGGTGACGTGATTCGATTGATAGCTCTACAATCAATGCACATCCTCCATGTACCATCTTCCTTCAGTACCAAGATCACGGGCACCGTACAAGGGCTAAGACTCTCTTTAACTAAGCCTTTCTCAAGTAGTTCATCAACTTGCTTTTGTAACTCTTTAGTAGCCTCAGGGTTGCTTCTATAAGCCATTTAATTTAGAAGTTGTGAGCCCGGAATGAAGTCAATGTGATGTTCAATTCCTCTCAATGGTGGCAATTCTCTAGGTAGCTCCTCGGGAAAGACATCTTCATAACCTTGCAAAAGAGAAGAAACAACACTAGGTAAAGAGTTAATTTGTTCATTAGTAGCAAAAAAATTATTCATTAGTAGCAAAAATTCTATCTCTATGAACCAAAAGCACTATAGGATAATCATCTTCCATTTCTTTAGAGATCTCATGATAAGATGCTAACAAACTCACTTTCTCATTTTCTCTTTTGTTTTGTGATAATTCTCTCTCATTTCTCCTCTCATTGACTTCTTTGTTCTCTCTTATATTGCCATTTTTCTCTCCCTTACTCCTTTTATTATTTTCTTTCTCATCCATTCTTGTGATCCTCCCTCTTAGTTCCCTTATCTTTTTGTATCCCTCATTTACTTACAATAGTGTTAAGGGATTAAGGATGTGTTTTTGTCCATTCATGACAAATGAGCATTTATTGGACCTTCCATCATGCTTGGCTCCTCTATCAAATTGCCAAGGTCGACCAAGTAAAAGATGACAAGCTTGCATGTGTGTCACATCACAAATGATTTCATCATGATACTTGCCAATGCTAAATTTGTTTAGAACTTGCTTGGTGACCTTCAATTCTCCACAATTATTTAACCATTGAAGTCGATATGGTGTTTGATGTTTTCTAGTGGGCAATTTCAAGTGTTCAACCAAGTAGGCACTTGCTACATTTCTTGAACTCCCACCATCAATGATTAAAAAATAAGTTGAATCCATGATCTTGCACTTGCCATGAAACAAATTCTCTCTTTAGTCCAAGTCATCCTTTACTTGAACTTGCATAATTCTTCTTACTACCAAAGTCGTATCATAGTCACCTTCGTGCTCATCCGGATCACCTACAAAGTCATCATCACAAGGTTCATGGTCTTTTTCATTGTCACTAACCTCGGTCAAGTAGCCTCCATCATCCATAGCAAGGATGGTTCTTCTATTGGGACACTCATTCATCTTGTGACCATAGCCATGACATTTAAAACATTTAATAGAAGAAGGATAAATAAATTTAGCAAGGAGAAATAAATTTAGCTTTATTATCACCTTCCTTGCTCTCCAACTTAAACTTGTTCTTGTCCACTTGATTCTTGAAATCTTGCTTTTGTTCCTTAGACTTATCCCAAGAACTCGAAGGCTTCCGAGTATCTTTTCTTTTGTTCCAAGAAGTAGTAGGAGCCTTTTGGTGTGTAGAGAGTGCATCTTCTTTGATCCCTTCCTCAACTCTCAAGGCCGCTTGAAAAGCTTCTTCTAATTCCAAATATCTGTGCAACTTCATAGGAGAAGAAATCTCCTTGGTCAAACCCGCTACAAATCTTGGGATGTTACGATCGTTATTATCTTTAATGTCGGCCCTCAATCTTATCCTTTCAAATTCTTCATAATACTCATTTACACTTTTGTTGTCTTGTTGTAAAGCGTAGAACTTTTTTAGAAGCTCCTCATTGTAGTATTCCGGCACAATCTCTTCTTCATTAGAACTTTCATCTCTCTCCAATCTTCAAGTGGAAGACGTGCATCTTTCTATCCTGTTCTCTTATGAATTTCCCACAAAGTAGTAGCAAAACCCTCAAATTGAGTAATGACATACTTAACTTTCATAGCATTTGCAATGTTGTTCACTTGAAAGAAACCTTCACTTTGTAATATCCACTCTAAGTACTTTTCTGGATCACTACTTCCCTTGAATTTTGGCAAAGTCACCTTGATTGTGTTCAACCCTCTTTCTTGTTCTTCAAAGTTCCCCCCTGCATTTCGCTCATAACCCCTTTGATTGCCATGGGTATTTTCTTGATTTCCATAATTATGTCTACCATGCCGATTCATCTCCTATCTAGCAAATTCTTGAGCCTCATCAAGATTGATGTATTCATGTTGAAATGGTTGAGGATTTTTGGTGATTAACCCTCTCTTGTCGTACTTAAGGTGGATGTTGGGGTTGTTGATGTTGTAGGTGTGGTTGCATTTGTGGTTGTGGAGGTATGTGATATTTTTGTTGTGTTGGTGGATATACTTGAGGTGGTGGGTATTGTGGGGTTGGTGGGTATTGTTGGGGTGGTACATGAGAAACTTGTGGTAGTACTTGATATGTAGGTTGTGCATGGGATGGATAACCTTGAAACGAAATTCCTCCTTGCGTACTAGGATGTTGAGCATAAATCATTTGTTGCACCTGAGGATCTAAAGGAGTAGATGAAGACGATGGTGACATGGTAGTGCCAACTCCTTGTTGGTATGGAAGAGTTCCATCAATCAAAGTATTTGCTCTCACATCATTGTTTTGCACACTTTGTTGCAAACTGTTCATCCATGACTCTCATTCTTCCACTCAACTCTCCATATTGTGTAGAAAGAGTTCGAATAAGCCCCGAAATATCACTGAGAGTTAACTCACCTCTTGGAATAGAGGTAGATTCACCACTATTAGACATACCTACTACAAAATGAGCAAACAAGTTAGCAAAATAAGGCCTCACCAAGTCACTCCCTTAGTGTTTCGCCCAATTTTTATGTCACTCAATCACTCGTGTATCACTCTTGAATATTGACTTTTAATTGGCTCTTTTGATCTCACTCACTCAAGTCTTTTCCCTCACAAGGTGAAACTCAAAGTTGCCTCCAAACTAGTATCCAAGTCTTCACAAGAAGTCCCTCCGTCTTCGGGATGGAGAGGAATTGATGTTTAAACAAGAACGGACAATGTAATCAAAATCAGACTTGAGCCAAGAAAATTCACAATGAAATAAACAAGAAAAAGCACGAATAAAATTAGCACGAAATAAGTTAAGAATGCAAAGACTAGATATTACTTAATATGGATTAATACTAAGCTAATCTAGCCAAGAAATGTAACTAAGAAGAGAAGGAAAAAAATGGACAAGTTACTGGAAATGTTGATTTTTTTTTTTTTATTCAATCAACCGAAAATGGAGACAAGCTTCAGTGATTTCATTTTGACAAGATCTAAGAAATTATTAAATTCCAACAATCAGAGCAACATGGATTCCTTTTTCATTTCCCTGTTATACGTACAAGAAATGTTCCTAGTTCCTCTCTCTCTTTGTCTCTCTCACACACAGTTGCTTCAAATCTACCAGTCTCCACCTCAAGCAGCTAAGCCCAAACAATTCCAACCTCAAGGTCAACCAAAGAATTTGAATTTCAATGAGACCCAGTAGCTTAGTCACTCCAAATGGCTTTCATTGTTGAAATTTCAGCTCAACACAATCACGCATGAAATATTCTCCCCATCAGTTAAAGTTTTCACAATCAGACCCGATGGAGAAGAAAATGCTTCAAACAAAATAACCCAAATCAAAAGAGACAATTTTTTTTTATTTTCAGATATTTTGAATCTTATGAATTTGATTTGGAAAATCAAAACTCAAACAGTGATTATGGGAATAATCACTATCCCAGCTCTAATACCAAATGATAGCAACTAAGTTAAAAGTACAAGGAATTAGAATCCCAATTATCTCTAATACATTCAATAAAAGCACCTAAACTATTAAAATCCTCAAGAGGAAGGTTACCTCTTGCAAATCCTAGGGCAAAGTTCAAAGGCAACAATAAACTCACAAATATTCATCAACATAATCTAGTCAAAATAAGCTAGGTTGTGAAGTATTTATACTAGGGCTAAATAATACATAAAATGTCCAAAAATACCTTTTAAATAGGCCTAAATATGTAATATGCCCTCCAAGGTGTCCCCATCCTTCAAATCTTGATCTACCTTCCATTGTATGATTTTGTAATATTTGGTAGGTATCTCCAAAGAGTTCTTCAAGATATCTATCATCTAAGTTCTTGAAGTAATGATGGTGTTGTCGTTATCGTGATTCGAGTGATATTTATTTTTCCTAACATAAGAAGAGATTGAATTTGTGGTAATTTGATGAGTTTTCTTCGGGAGATTTTGGCAAATATGAGAAAAAGGGTTTGCTATATATTACTTTTAATTGAACAAGTAGCTAATTAAAATTAAAGCTATTTCTATGCTTTTAAAATTTGCTCTACATTAAAATCCTCTAAGAATACAAGCCAAAATAAAGTTTTTTTACATCACTCTTCCATAGATAAATTTTATATACAATATAGATACAATTTGCTATTAAAGTATTAATTTGTTGTGCTAAATTTATAGGAGAGAATAATGAGATTTGAATTCATAACAGAATCAATTTAACAGTCAATTAAGGAATTTGTTTGGTTAATTTGGATGATCTTTAGAAAAGTAACAAGCGAGAAGAAAGGTAAAAAAGAAAAAGAGAAGCGAGAAAAAGGAAGGACGAAATACGAAAGGAAAGAAAATCTGTGATCCAAACTGCATCCATTACGTGCACGACCACATAAATTTATTTTTCTCTTTTATTGTTTATTCTTTAATAGAAATTAGTAAAAACATAAAATTAGCTAAAAGAAATTTTTTATATTACTTCTTATTTTCATCAAATGAATGACCTCTGTTCATTGAAATCCTAGCTATTTGTAGTATGATATCAGAAAATCTCATTGCTATTATTCAAACAGGCATAAAATTTATGCTTCTAATTATTGAAATAATTATTAATTTCTTTATTAAAATTCAAAGTTTCTAAATACATTGTCTCATAACTTTCATGTGAACAGTATAATTTTTAAATTTCTGAATCAAAGTTTTTTTTTTTTTTGTTATTATTTTACTTTTTCTCCTTTGTACAACTGTTTTTTTTGTTTTTTTTTTTTTTTTTTTTTTTTTTTTGTGGTAAATATTGAAAGATGCAAGTTGATACGTAGGAGTTAAGAATCTCCGCTAAGATAGCAATGTGATGTAATAGTTGTTCCTATTTTGGCACTTATATTTATAAGTTGTTGATTTTCCTTTTTTATTATATATTTTTAATATCATGTTAGTTCATTGGTAGTGCATCGCATTTGTTGATGTTTATCTGTAGAAATGTATAAAACATATATAGTAAATCAAAGCTATCGCCCTCTCTAACATTATCAATTTTTGTTTTCTTTCATAACTGCACAAAGTGCAATTAAATTCACTAGTACATGCATAAACTAATATATAAATTCCCTCATAACTAATCATTGTATTACCGGTACCAGTGTAACACTAACTAGCTACCAAACGACCCATAAATGTATCAAAGTTAACCACTTTTGAAAAGGAGAAGTAATTACTCATCAATTAGGAAGACATTGGCATTGTTTTGAAGGGATTTGGCAACAAGAGAGCCAGCAACTCCACCACCAACCACTACCACATTTTTCTTCTCTGCCCCTAAACCAGCCATACTCATCTAAATTTCGAAGAAAAATTCTCAACTTTAAGTAAGAAAATCAGAAACAGTTTCCAATTTGCACTTGTTCACTTAACAAAGCTGTTATCGATATGTATAATACCACAATTCACAATATGTGATTCTTATATACACAAAAAAATGGTTGACCATCATAATAAAGAACTAAGGGGAAACAAGAAATGAAGATCTAGCGGACAACAATAACATTCGTTTCTAGAAGAAAAACTTCAAGCTTTAATTGGCTTTCCTTAAGATATCCAGGAAGGAAGATTCGTGGATTTCCTCATGGTAGTTGGTACGAGGAGGAAGAATTAAAAAATGGGCCAACAGAATTTTAAGGAATCTATCAGAATAAAAGAAAGTATTTGCACTGCACTTGTCTCTCCCGTCTGAATGTTTTACGTGAAGGCTTGATACATCGACAACTCCTTAAATTTGTCAGTAAATTTAAGTCCGACACTCAAACTATAGTATGTTCGAATTGAGACATTGAACATCTGAATACATGATAAAATATTCCTATTAGACACTATTAATTCAAATTTTTGAATTTTTTAAATGTTTATTAAGTAGTTAAGTTAATCACATAAAATATGTCATCTTATTTAGTTATACACATCGGTCTCAATTGGAGCATGTTTGAGGTTTTAGAGCTAATTGAGGCTAGTGGTGTAATTAAAGGAGGTGACATATTTTAAGTAGTTAACTTACTTATGTAATTAACACCTGAGAACACGCACAATCTTTTTCCTGAAATTTGAACCAAAAGTGACTAATATAAACATTTTTATCATGTATTCAGGTTTTTAATTGCAACATGTTGTAATTCGAGTGTGTAAATGAAATTTAATGACAAATTTAAAAAACTATCTATGTATTAAGCCTTGTTGGTGAATATACCACAAATTACAATAAATTACAGTCGAAAAAAACACTAAAATGAACAAAAAATGAATAAATAAATAATTCTTCAGCCTGAGGCGCAGTAATCTCGCTCTCTTTAAGGAGATTCAAGCCCACTGCGGCATAATCTTTACCGGTCCAGCAGTATAACTCTGACTTGTCCCTTCTAGGATATAACAGTCCGTCAACGTCGCATGACTCAACTAACTCCGGACTAGTTGAAGAGTCCAAAGCTCCACCTATAAGAACACCTTCCTTCAACATAAAAATACTCTCTTTTGTAGTGAATTAGTTGGAGACTTAGAGCCTGTTTGGATGGGCTTAAAAAAAAAACAGCTTATAAGTTGTTTTCAGCTTATAAGTTGCTTTAGATAAGCTAAGCCAAATAGGCCCAATTATTTTTTTGGGATTATTTTAAGCACAAAATGGCTTTAAGCTGGTCAGTCAAACACTCAAAAAAGCTGAAAATAGCTTATAAGCAACTTATAAGCCAATCCAAACGGGCTCTTAGAATACTTTTCTTTCTCTCAACTCTTTTTTTCACTACTCCAACCTCACTACACACTATAATATTTTCCCACATTTCTCAATATTTTTCATTACACAACTCATGGAAGAAATACCTCTACATATAGTTGTAGGAATTCATCCATAGAGCAATTAGAGAGCAGTGGGTAATTAAGTGAGGAGGAACATGAGAATGCGGTTACACAATTTAAGTCTTAGTGGGGGTAATTAGTAGGATGAGTTACACCACCACTTTCTTGTCAATTTATGGCCACTAATATGACAAGATAATGCACTTTAATATTTTTATTTTAATATTAAAATGCATAAACAACAACATTCCCCCACTCATTTTAATATTAAAAATCAAAGAGTTATCACCCGTTGAAGGGAGACTATTATGCATAATAAAGGTGTGCTCAGCATTGAACCTCCACTTGGTAAAGCAACGATCTCTACTCCAGAGTCAGTAGTGTGTTTCCCATTGAACTATGACTTCTTAGGGGAAATACACTATCAATGCTTACACATAATAACAAGGTGTTGACATAAGATTTATTAGCCAGCACATTACGGTCATGTGCTATCCCGATTTTCATGAGTGCTTTTGAGAACAAGCCCAATTCTCATAGGAAGCAGCCTACTTCCACACTCACATAGGTGCAATTCTGTCAAGGGTGCTCCTGTAAATTTAACATGCCACTCATACGAGCTACAGATTTTCATTAAGAGTTCATATACTCAACCTCCACAACTCATTACAGGAAAATGCACTCACACCATAGGGAGGGAATAAAATAAATATCAAATAAGGCATTTCACAACAAGTCATCATATGATTCGTTTTTCCCATTAAATCTGGTTATAGGATCTCTAGTCCTCAGGTTGGGTTCCTTATATATGACTCTGAATTATAGGCTTCAATGTCAACCCCCTCAGTGTGCTCCAGACCCTTTTTCTTGTAAAGGCCTTTATCTATAAATTTGCAAGATTGTCACAAGATTTAACACAATCAATATTTATGGTATATCATTTTTCACAAAAGATCTCACGGTATAATATTTCTGCTTTTGGGCCTGGATTAACTGCCATAATAACAATTTTATACTCTACCAATAATATTGGTGCTTTCACAATAAAACAAGTTAGAGGAATTAGTTTCTCAAATAAAGTGTTTGGTATAATAAATCTCTAAACCAATTCACTTTTTCACTAGCTGAAGCTAAAGCAGTTAGTTCAACCTCCACGGAAGAGTTAGCAATAATAATTTTTTATTTCTAACACATAGCACAAAGTTTTCTCATCTGAATCAAAAAAATCTTTGAGTACAGCAGGATGTTTTTTTCTATTTTATAAAACAAACCGCGAATTTTCTTACCAAGTAAATATATCTGGTTTGCTTGTACATGCTAAGTACTTCTACTGCATTCACAATATCAAACCAAGAGCAATCAGTCACATATCTCATTTTTAGGCTAGCATACTCCTTTTTTATTTATCACAATTTTTTCACTTTAAATTGAAAATAAATAAACACTTATCAAAAGGATTTGCAACACATGTACAATCCACAAAATTGTACTTCACAATTTTCTCAACATAATGTGACTGATTAAGAAAAGTTTAATCACATGTTTTTAATATTTTTCATTCCAAGAATGAAAATGTTTGATTTAACAACACTAGTGTTAGAGCCAAAGATCAACCATTGAGGCAAAAATAACATGTGAATTTTTCAAGATTAATACATGCACTTGCCACACTTTATAAAACATTCTCAAAGATGCAGAAATCACTTTTCATGATAAATATTTTTCTCACTTCATTAGCCCCAGCTATTTGAATAACAATTTATACTCTTGAAAAGTAATATCACTTTATTCATAAAAATATAAGGTAAAAGGATTTTTACATTTTTTCCGCTTGAAGTAGAAAAAATACTTTACCCTTTCATCTCTTAAAGAGATCTATTGACGCTGAAGATGTTGTGATCTCCAATCTTGATATCCGCAATTTTTCAAACTGTAACAAAGATGAATCTCCTTAAAATTGTTGGTGAATATACCACAAATTACAATAAATTATAGTTGAAAAATACACTAAAATGAACAAAAAAATGAATAAATAAATAATTCTTTAGGCTGAGGCACGGATATCTCGCTTTATTTAAGGAGATTCAAGCCCACTGCGGCATAATATTCACCGGTCCGGTAGTACAACTCTGACTTATCCCCTCTAGGATACAACAGCCCGTCAACATCGTGTGACTCAACTAACGCCGAACTAGTTGAAGCGTCCAAAGCTCTACCTATAAAACACCTTCCTTCAACATAAAAATACTCTCCTTTGTGGTGAATTAATTGGAGACTTAGAATACTTTTCTTTCTCTCAACTCTTTTTGTCACTACTCCAACCTCACTGCACGCTATAATATTTTCCCACACTTCTCAATATTTTCATTACTCAACTCATGGAAGAAATACCTCTATATATAGTTGTAGGAATTCATCCATAGAGTAGTTAGAGAGTAGTGGGTAATTAAGTGAGAAAGAACATGAGAATGTGGTTACACAATTTAAGTCTTAGTGGGGTAATTAGTAGGATGAGCAACACAACCACTTTCTTGCCAATTTATGGCCACTAATATGACAAGATAATGCACTTTAATATTTTTAATACTAAAATGCATAAACACCGACAAGCCTTATTTGAAACTACTAATAAGGAAAGGATGCAAACATCATAGTTTTAACGAAAGGATATTGCTTTTTGGATTCACTAAAATTCACGACGAAAATTTGGCTATCTGGCACATGAATTTTTTAACTCTTACATTAGGTTTTCTTGCCAAATGTCACTGCTTGTGTCCCGTGGTAGGGAAGTAGAAAAAAAAAGTATTGTTACGTGGCGCCTTCCTGAGACTTCTTAGAAGGGTGATGTAAGGCTAAGCAATCGATGTTTCTTTAATTTCTATCCTCCAACCAAGGTCCCCTCCGTATGCTAGACGAGACTGTCAGTGCCGTACGGGAAAACCAATGTCAAAAGCAATTGAGAGTACAGAAAAGTGAGTGAGAATGAGAATGAAAGAAAGCTTGATTGCATTAATGAAAACTATTACAACGAGAGCAAGCGGTGTCGAGAGGAGGGGGGGGGGGGGGGGGACACCAAGACAGATAATTGATTTCTTGCTTGAAAGTTTTTGATTGCTTGATCCCCCCTATATATGCTTTAAAAATAAAAATGAAAGTTACAGGACTAGACATAACTTTGTTAGAGAATCATAATGCAAGTACAGAAAGTAAACTACTCTATATTTACATCAACAGGGACCTAAACGAGAGCAGGTCCATGGGCACCCTCAGGTCATGACACTGTCCCGCGCAGGGGCGCTGCGAGGTGGGCGCTGGCACTGGCGCTAGGTGCTGGTGCAAGCGGCCTGGCATAGACACGCGTTGGGGCACGGCCAGTATAGGGACGCTAGCGAGGGAGATCGATGGGGTGACACAGGCAGAAACAACCTTGTCACTTGGCGCAACCAAGACCACTGGGCCGTCCATGGCGCTAGACGATGCGAGGCTTGCCATAGCGCCATGGGGCGCATCCAAGGGGTCATGGGGCATGGCTGGAAAGCCACCTATGACATTCTCCCCCACCTGAGTTGGCGACATCCTCGGCGCCTTATTTGAAGATGCTCATTAATCACGTTCTTGTAGGCTTTGAGGTTAGTGCCCCTCTCCCACGTATTCTCTTCTGCGTCACACCCTGCCATTTTACCAGGAACTCTTGGTGATCTTTCCTTAACACATGTATGACTCGATCATTGATGATGGCTTCTGCTACCCTTTTCCCAGTTGCTTGTATGCCTCGAATGTTGGGTATTATGAGCTGGCTTCGTGATGGATCTTCTATGTCTTCCCGAAAAGGCTTTAGAAGACTGATATGGAAAACAGGATGAATCTTCCACCAGGTCAGGGTATCCACCCGGTATGCTACCTTCTCAATGCGCCTCTGAATAGACAGAGGTCCAATGTATTTTTGTAATAGGCGTGGTTCATGGACCCCTGCAAATAGGTATCTCTTTGGGATCTTCACCATCACCTTGTCTCCAACCTGATATTCCACAAAGCGACGATTTTGATATGCATGACTCTTCATCCGTTTTTGCACCTTCACAAGATAGCTCTGCACTATCTCCAAATTTTGCTTCCATTCTTTCAAGAAAATAGCTGCTCGTGGAGATTTTGACATATTTGAAGCATTCACAGTGTGTGGGAGTAGTGGTTGTTACTTGGTAACAATTTCAAAAGCGCTCTTGTTTGTGCTAGAGCTCTTTTCACCCAATTCTTCTTTGAGCCAGTAATAAAATACCAAAGATATTCCTCCAACATGATTGTGGATGGAAACTTGAGCTGTGACTCAACTTGGACCTGAGGCACTTAAAGGGCTGAGTACAAAAGTTGCTAGTGAAGCGATAGTCGCGATCACTAACGATGTCCTTGGGCAGACCCCAGTACTTGACAACATGCGTGAAGAAGAGTCAAGCTATATCTTCTGCTGATATATACTTTGGGGCCACAATAAACGTAGCATACTTAGAGAACCAATCGACCACAACCAAGATAGTCGTGAGATCTCCAACCTTGGGTAAGCCGGTGATGAAATCCAATGAAACGCTTTCCCAAGGCCTCTTTGGGACAGGTAATGGCTCCAACAGGCCCGCTTGTGTTAAGCGGTCAGACTTGTCTTTCTGGCATACTAGGCAAGTCTTCACATACTGAGCAACATCATCTGCCATCTGGGGCCAATAATAAGTACAGCGTAGCAGTGCCATGGTGCGTTCCTCTCCTGGGTGGCTAGCCCATAGAGTATCGTGGCATTCCATCAAAAGAGTCCTCCATAGATCCCCTCCTTTGGGAACATAAAGTCAGTTCTCTTTTGCCTTCAGGAACCCATCTTCCATGTAGAACTGGTGAGTTTTTCCTTGACCTGCTAAGTCGACCAAATACTGTGCAGTAGGATCCTTGGTGAGGAGGTCCTGTATTTGATCTTTTATGGTGGTGGCCACCTCACTCCCTCTAAGGGTGGCAAATAGGCACACCGATGCTAGATTAGCCCTTCGACTTAGTATAGCTGCAACTTGGTTGGTCTTCCTACTACGGTATTCCAGATTGAAGTGAAATTCCGCCAGGAGTTCCTGCCATCTAGCCTGATGACCATTTAGCTTTGGTTGGTTCATGAAATGGCTGACAGCCATGTTGTCCGTCTTCACCACGAATGGGGTCCCCAGAAGGTAGTGCCTCTAAAGGCGTAAGCAGTGGATGATTGCCAACCATTCCTTTTTGTGGGCGGCATAGCGCCGTTTCTGCATCCTTCAACTTCCGGCTCTCGTATGCAATCGAGTGCCCCTCTTGTAATAAGACTCTGCCCAAGGCATAGTCAGAGGCATCCGTTTGTACTTCAAACAGTTTGGTCAATTCAGGCAGAGCCAAGACGGGGCTACTAGACATAGCCACTTTCAGTGAGTTGAAGGCTTCTGTTCTCTTTTGCGCCCAATCCCAAGGCGTGATCTTCTTTAGGAGTTCTGTCAGCGGCAATGCAATAAGAGAATAGTTCTTGACGAACCGTCGATAAAATTTGCATAGGCCAAGGAATGCCCTCAAAGAGTGGATGTCCTTGGGTGGCGGCCAGTCTGTGACAGCCTGGATCTTTTATTGGTCCATCTTGATACGCCCTTCTTCGATAACATGTCTGAGAAATTTAATCTATTTTTGGGCAAAGGAGCATTTAGATAACTTTACGTTCAATTCATGCTCCCGCAACTGAGTTAGAACCTTCCTCAGGTGCTCCAGGTGTTCGTCCAGCGTTTTTCTATACACCACTATGTCATCCAGGTAGACCACCACAAATTCATCAATGTATTCCCAAAAGACTTGGTTCATCAGAGTGCAAAACGTGGCTGGAGCATTGGTTAAGCCAAACGGCATGACCAGGAAGTCATACGACCCACATCTTGTCACACATGTCGTCTTGGATTCGTCTCTCTCTGCAATGCTGACTTGACAATAACTTGTCTTCAAGTCTATTTTGGTGAACACTGTGGCACTGTCCAATCTGTCAAACAAGTCCGCCAATAGTGGTATGGGGTACTTGTTCTTCACGGTGATTATGTTTAGAGCTCGATAGTCCACACATAGCATTAGGGTACCATTGTGCTTCTTTTGGAATAGCACTGGTGACCCGTAAGGTGAATTGGAGGTCACAATAATCCCCGTGTCCAGCATTTCCATCAACTATCTCCGAAGCTCGGTAAGTTTGGGTTGTGACATCTTGTATGACGCCCGGGCAGGTGGCTTCGTACCCGACACCAGTTCGATTTCATGATCCACCATCCGCCTAGACAGGAGCTTCTTTGGCATATCCTGTGGCATGACATCTTCAAAATCTTTCGTGAGCTCCTTCACAGGCATAGGAATGGGCCCTGAAGAACGCTCAATCACTTTGATACAAAGGGTAGCCAGAAACGTGGGTTCTTATCTGTGGACTCCCTTCTTCAGATGCAATTCAGAGATATTTTTTGAGGCATCTTTACGGTTGTGCATGGGATAATGCAGGGTTTGACCCCCGTCTACTCCCAACATCAGTAGCACATCCGCGAAGGGTACGGGAATGGTGTTGGTTTGCCTCATGAATTCCAACCCCACTATCAATTCAAAGTGGTCCATGATTACCACACGCAGGTCAAACTTTCCTTCATAAGGACCCATTTTTACCGGCACTCCTCTAGCTAGTCACCCACCAGTTGAGGCGGTGAGTTGATAGCCTTGATGCGACCCCTTCCTTTTCTAACAATTAGGCCAAGGCGTTCTACCTTAGTGGAGAACAAATAGTTGTGTGTAGCGCCTGTGTCTATCATGGTCTTAATAGGTTTGCCATTTACTCTCAAGTCGACAAACATCACGGTCTTCTTCTTTTTGGGAGGAGGCCCCTCGCCTGCCTTTGTCCTTCTCTTCTTTTTATATATACCTGTATTGGTACCCTCTAAGGCATCAGAAATGGAACAAACTAGTGCATTGAAGGAACCTATTGGTGCTGTCTGATCAGCATCATCCTCATCGTCGTTTGTCCCATCATCCAGAATTTGATGGGCATTCATTGTTCCAATGCGGTCCGCCACAATGCGGAATCTTGAGGGGGGCTTTCTCCCCTGATCATTATTATGAGACGCAGCACTAGTGTTGCCTGAGGAGGGACTCTTGGATTTGGTTGCACTATGGTATCATCTACTTCTGCTAGGGCTAGCATTGCTAAATTAGCTCTCCTTGAATCCCCCACGGATAGGTTGTTGAGGTCTATCCTTTCGAGCTTCCACTTTGTAGTCACCAAGGCATTCCGCAGCTTGGATAGCTTTGGGCAAGGAATCGACCCTCTGTCTCTGTATTTCCATACGAGCGTAGGGTTTCAAGCCTTCCATGAACGTGAAAAGCTTGTCTTTGTCACCCATGTCCCTTATGTTTAGCATGAGTGCAGAGAACTCGCGCACATAATCTCGGACTGACTTCATTTGCCGGAGTTCCCAAAACTTCCTCCGTACATTGTTCTTGATGTTCTCAGGGAAGAACTGTAAGTGTATGGCAGCTTTTAGTTCTTCCCATGTCTCAAGAGCATCCTCAGCAGCCTTGATGGCTTCATACTTTACCCGCCACCAGAGTTTGGCATCACCTTATAAATGCATGGCAGCAGTTGCTACCTTCTTTGGCTCCTCCAATTCTTCCAAAGCGTCGAGGTACTATTCGATGTCAAAGATGAAGTTTTCTACTTCTTTGGCATTTCGAGCTCCCTGATAGGGCTTTGGCTTAGAAATCTTGAGTTTACACGGGGTGTCGGGGCAAGGTTTGCCGCGCCCCCAATATGATTGCCTCCTCCTCCGAGTAGGCCTTGTAGTGCAGCGTTGACCACATTGAGCAGATTAGTCAAGTTGTCGATGGTTTGCTTTTGGCGCTCACCCCATTCCGCCTCCGTGCCTCGTAGGCTACATCCCCGATCTATCGCGTGGCCGCACGCATTAAAGCCTCATCCGAGTCGCCAATGTACACAACGTGTTGCTGCTTCGGCTCGCATCCCTACGGTCCAAGTCGTCCAACCTTTCGGGCACGGGTCGTAGTCTATTAACCGCAATTTCCAAAAGCAAGAGGTGGTCTCCATGGTTCACCATGGTCAGAAAATGATGGCAATAGCAATGTGTTCCCTCGTCCAATGTCGAGCCTAGGTTATGATACCAACTGTTACGCGGTGCCTTTCTGCGACTTCTTGGAAGGGTGACGTAAGGCTAAACAACCGATGTTTCTTCAGTTACTATCCGCTAACCGGGGTCCCCTCCGTATGCTAGATGAAACTGTCAGTGCCGTACGAGAAAACCAATGTCAAGAGCAATTGAGAGAAAAGAAAAGTGAGTGAGAATGAGAATGAAAGAAAGCTTGATTGCATTAATGAAAGCTATTACAATGAGAGCAAGCAGTGTCGAGGGGGAGAGATGCCGGTACAGATAATTGATTGCTTGCTTGAAAGTTTTCGATTTCTTGATCCCCCCTATATATGCTTTAAAAATAAAAACTGAAGTTACAGGACTAGATATAACTTTGCTAGAGAATCATAATGCAAGTACAAAAAGTAAACTACTCTATATTTACATCAAAAGGGACCTAAACTAGAGCAGGTCCATGGGCACCCTCGAGTCATCAGACTGTTGGGCGCGCAGGGGTGCTGGCACTGGTACTGGGCGCTGGCATTGGTGCTGGGCACTGGGCACTGGTGTTGGGCACTGGGCGCTAGCATTGGGGCTGGGCGCTGGTGCAAGTGGCCTGGCATGGGCACGCGTTGGGGCACGACCAGTAGAGCGACGCTAGCGAGGGACATCGATGGGGTGACATAGGCAGAAGCAACATTGTCACTTGGCGCAACCAAGACCACGGGGTCGACCATGGCGCTAGGCGCTGCGAGACTTGCCATGGGGCGCATCCAAGGGTGGGGCATGGTTGGAAAGCCGCCCATGACAGTACTCTCAACTCTATGGAGAAATTCGAACATTTATTATTATTTCTCCTCCAACATCGTCTTCAAATTTAGACAAAATCAAGGGCGGAAGACAAGTACTCCTTTCGTCTCAATTTACGTGATACTTTTTGCTGTAAGAGAGTCAATTTGACTAAATTTTGAAGCTAAATTATTAAATCAGTATTTTAAGATTAAAATTTATATATTTGAAAACTACATGAAAAGTATTACTCCCTCCGTCCCAATTTATATGCCACTTTTCGCTTTTCGAGAGTTAATTGGACTAAACTTTGAAGCTAAATTGGATAAGATTAACTCAATATTTTAACATTAAAATTTATATATTCGAAAACTACATGAGATATACTATAAGTTGCAACTTTTCTCATATCAATTTGGAGAAAAAATACATCTTAAAATGTCAGTCAAGGTTCATGCAGCTTGAATCTCGAGAAGATAAAAATGCCACATAAATTGGGACAGAGGGAGTAATTTACACCCTCTGTCCTAATTTATGTGATACACTTTCTTTTTTATTCTGTCCCAAAAATAATGATACATTTTCTTATTTGTCAACAATTTAACTTTAAACTTTACCTTTTACGCTTAATGAGATGATCTACAACCACACAAATATCTTTGGCTTATTTTAGACCACAAGATTTAAAAGTTTTTCTTTATTTCTTAAACTCTGTGTCTAGTCAAACTATATTATATAAATTGGGACGGAGAGTACAACTTTTCGCTAATCAATTTGGTGAAAGTACATCTTAAAATATAGGGCAAAGTTCATATAATTTGGATCTCACAAAGCGAAAAGTATCACATAAATTGAGATCAAAAGAGTACTATATAAGGAAATGCCTCTAGTTTTGATTATTGATGTCTCTATTGCCTGTGTAAAAACAGCTGGCTTCAGTGCTAAGGGCATGCCCGTCTTTTAGTTATTGTTTTTTTTTAATTGCACGACACAAGTGACAACGAAGAATTAACTGAAGGTGACTAAAAAGTCTCCAAATTACCAAAGGTGACGTGTGGGTCCCACCCCACATCAAAACCCAATTAAATTTGGGATTACGAAAATTGGGGTCCAAAATGTAATTTTTTAAACTTCTTAATCTTTTACAAAACACAAAAAAAACCCAAAACACCCACCCATTATATTAAAACACCCACTCATTATTCAAAACATCCCAAACCGTTCTCTCCCCACAACTCCCTCGCACTTCTTCCATATTTCAAAATCAAAACTCCCAAGTAAATAATTAATCTCCTTCACTTCGACGTCTCTCATCTCTCCTATTTTCTTGTCATCTTATTCTTCACCCTCGTTCCCAGTAGTCACGTCGCTTCTTCTTTAATATCAAGGTAAAGTTTTTGTTTCACTTGTTCCAAAAGTTATTTGGTAGAAATTGATGATTTTGGTTGTAGAAAAAGAAGAAGAAGAACATGGGTTTGTCTTCAATGTTGTTTATTTTGCTGTTCCATGTTTGAGAAGCTCTTATTTAGGGTATTTGTTTGACGTTGGGGTATTTGCGTTTGTAAATAGCGTACGTTGTTGTCAAATTATGATTTTTTGTGATGTTTTTGTTCTTGTTCTCCTTAGGATTTTAAAAAAAATGGCTTGCAATCTTGTTGACTTTTTCCATGTATTGAGTAAGTTGTCATAAGAACTTATTTGTTTGACAATTCTTGGTACATTTGCCGAGGTTGCTTGCTTTAAAAACCTCTATTTGGTGTATTTTGTAGTGAAATACCGTTGTTGGTGTCAAAGTTGCGTTGGTGTTGATGTTGATGCTGGTGTTGGTGTTGTCCTATTATGGTATGGTTTAGGAAAAGAAAGGATAAACAATTATTGCACATACATTTGGTGTATTCTGTTTAACTTGTATGATACAGGTGTCTGTAGTAGATGGTTTTGCTGTGGTCTTGGAAGTAGATGCTTGTTGTTTTGGTTTGGTTCAATGTTTAGGAAAAGCTTGGATAAAATCCATCTTCTTGTTGTTATTGTTGTTGTTGTTGTTGTGTGTTTGTAGTGAATTAAATGATTTTTTTCTATTGTTGTCCTGGTATGGTTCAGGGT
The DNA here is from genome assembly GCF_029784015.1 of Lycium ferocissimum. Lineage (NCBI taxonomy): Eukaryota > Viridiplantae > Streptophyta > Magnoliopsida > Solanales > Solanaceae > Lycium > Lycium ferocissimum. Next base: position 12,452,852 of record NC_081352.1, read on the forward strand.
TTAGGAGTAGATATCCAACAGATGATTTTTTTTGTTCTTGTCCTAGTATTTATCTGGTTCTGTTTATAGAAGCTATGTCCAACAGATTTTTAGTTGTTGCGACAATTTCTACACTTATGCCAACTAGTAGATAATATGTTGCAACAACTACAAATCTGTTAGACATAACTTCAGTTTTTTGATTCTGTTTGTAGAAGATATCCAACAGATTTTTAGTTGTTGCAATAAATATACAATATGTTGCAACAACTACAAATCTGTTGGACATAGCTTCAGTTTTTTGGTTCTGTTTGTAGAAGTTATCCAACAGATTTTTAGTTGTTGCAACAAGTTATACACTTGTTGCAACAAGTATAATATGTTGCAACAACTACAAATCAAGCTGACATAGCTTCGGCTTTTTTAGTTCTATTTGAAGATATCCAAATACATTTTTAGTTGTTGCAATAAGTTATACACTTGTTGCAACAAGTATAAAATATGTTGCAACAACTACAAATCTGTTGGACTTGGCTTCAGTTTTTTGGTTATGTTTGTAGAAGATGTCCAATAGATTTTTAGTTGTTGCAACAAGTTATACACTTGTTGCAACAAGTATACAATATGTTGCAACAACTATAAATCTGTTGGACATTGCTTCAGTTATTTGGTTGTGTTTGTAGAAGATATCCAACAACTTAATCACTTATTCAACAACTGAAGATTCTGTTGCAACAACCTATTCACTTGTTGCAACAAATTCTTCAGTTGTTGGGGAATTCTGTTACTTGTTGTATTTTGTTTGATCAAATGTTGCACTTCTTATTATCTGTTTACTTTGAATGATGCACTAATCAGTTGAAGCTCTTTTTTTTTCTCTTGTATGTAGATAAAATGTCTCCAGCCAAAAGAAAAGTTGAGAAATCAACTGAGGGTCATAGGGATAATAAAAAAAGCTAGAGTGCAATCATCATTTCTTGCTGATTTAGCAAAATCTATTGTTAATCAAAGAACATATGGGAAAGAGAGAAAGCTAAATCGACAATCAATCCTCAGAAAAAGAGGAAGTACAAAGCCAAGAAACAGTAGATACAAATGAACAAAGTGAAAAAGAATTAGAAGCTGAAGAAACTGCTGATGGAGTAGATAAAGGAGATGGAGTGGATGAAGATGATGAAAAGGATAGTGCTTCCAAAAATACAGTTCACCTGTCGACGTTCATAGCTAAATTAAGAACAAAGAAAAGAAATAGTGTGAATGCCAATTTAATTGCAGAATCTTCTAGTAGATTAGACATAGATCATAATAGACCTTCCATTGACGAGGTTGTCAAGGTTTTTAGTATTGACAAGTGTGCCGTGAGGATGCCGTTGAATGAAAATAATGATTTGACCGTTGATCTTACGGTCAAATCGGTACGGGCAAATTACGTATTTAGGCTAATTCTTAAAAAGTAGGGGTTGGAGGATTTCTTTAGGAAAAAGCTGCTTTGGGGTGTATTTGGATCTCGCCCGAAGAGACCGGGTACGCTCAAATGAAAATGGTATACGGGCTTATGAAGCGTAGAATTCTTTCGGACGCAAAGGATGATCTTTGGATTAATTACATCGTGGCATGCCGGTGTGCTTTGGCTTGAAAGAGTTTGCAATAGTTACTGGCCTTAGATGTCATCCTTGCGAGCTTCCACCGTTGTATCGAATAAGCACCCGACTACAAAGACAAAAAGAAAGAAAGTAGGAAAGGGTGGAAAAGATAAGAGCGAAACTCGGTTTGGTGGAGTTAGTTGGAAAAAGCTACAAAGGAGATAAGCTACTTGTAGATTTGTAGTCCAAAACCATGTTAAAAAAGCATAAGCAGTCCTTGTGTTTAGTTTGGTTTGTGCACTGTGTTCTTATGGCAAAAGATACAAGTCTCAACATACCACTTGGTTTGCTTAAACTCGGAGGATCGTGAGGCATTCAATAACCATGGATGGAGCTGAAAGCTTCAAGTTGGACTGTTGACTATTTATCGAAAGAGCTAAAGCCAACAGCCAAGACAAATTAATCTATATGGCTTCCTTGGGCTTTCATGGTAAAACATTTGCAATGTCAATTTCTTGTACTTTTTATATTTCTATCATCATTCTGATTTTGCTGGTATCTTGTTTTCTAGTCTTGGGCATTTGAAGCCATTTGCATTTGAAGCCATTTCTCACCTCCGACAACAAGTGAAGGACTACCCTTCAGAAGTTTCTTTTCCAAGAATACTTAGATGGCTGACTGCAAAGAGCAACACAAAATTGAGTGTTGATCATTTTAACCCTCCTTTGGAAGAGGTAAGCCTTAAGACATGTATATAGAATAACCTTAGTCATCTGTTGGATAATGTCCAACAAGTATGACATCTGTTGCAACAAGTTTCTAATCTGTTGGACAATGTCCAACAAGTATGACACCTGTTGCAACAACCTAGTCATCTGTTGCATTTCATGATTTAGGACCATTTTAATATATCTATTTTTTTGTTGTAGGTTGTGCACCCGTGGATTGTCCCGACAGTACGGGAGTTGGAGATGCCGTTCCTTGCTTCCTTTATGCCCTTACAATCTATTCTTGATAAAATGATTGAGGGGTTGAAATTAGAATTGGCTGGAGTGACAGCCATCAAAAGGGAATCAGTTGTGGTAGATGCTTGTGGTGGTGGTGTTGTTGCTGATGGTCAACCTGCTGTTGATGATGTTGCGGCAGAAATTGCCGGTGAAAAAATAATAGATGATGATGTTGATATTGGTAGACAAACTCCAATTGGTGTTGTTGTTGGTGGACAAACTCCAATTGGTGGTGATGTTGGTAGACAAACTCCAGTTGGTAGAGATGTTAGTTGTGGTGGATTTGGTGGTAGATTTTCCTTTGTTGGTGCCGACACATCGAAATGTTCTTGTGAATGCACCTATTGCAAGCGGCGAATGGATGATTCGATAAAAAATATTGAGGAGTTGGTGAAGGCACAAAAAGACACAAATTTTGCTTTACAGAGTTTGTTATCTAAGAGGGGTGTCAATCCATCCAAGAAGCTGACCTCACCGTATACTCCCATTTGCATTCGCAAGAAGGGAAAAGCAATTTCCAAGGCACTTGCCGATGTTAGGACAAGGAAATCTTCTACACCCCACAAGGCAGTTGCTGTTGTTGATCTTAAAAAGGTAAATGTGTATAAGCATGCAGATGCTCAAAAATTGAAAAAGTTTGAAAAATTCATTAATGCCAAGAAGATCAAGGGTACGATGTATTCATTGCATGAATTTAAGGCCGATGACTTCAGGATAATGACAAGCATGGAAGATTGGTGGTCAAGCGTTGTAAGTTTGAAAATAATAACTATTTTTGTTGAAACAAGTCTTATTTTGCTTGTATTAGTTACAACAAGTTATATATTTGTTGCAACAAGTGTTCACTTGTTGCAACAAGTATTCCACTTGTTGCAACAACTCACTTAGTTGTTGGAGATTGCTTACAGCAGTTGGGTGAAATAGACCCAACTGCTGTAAGCAATCTCCAACAACTAAGAGAGTTGTTGCAACAAGTGGAATACTTGTTGCAACAAGTGAACACTTATTGCAACAACTCACTTAGTTGTTCAGGTGACTGACATTTCTTATACTTTTAATGCAAAAGATGTTGATGAAATTATGGTCCTAATACGTGTGAGGCAAAGCACTTTCACTGAGCACTATGCTTCCACAGATATAATCTTGGATCTCAACTTTTACAATATCATGCTCAAGCGGTACACAGAGTTGTCGGATGAAAGCACAAAGCCGGAAGCTATTCCGTTCAATCAAATGCTTAATGATTTTATATGGGATGATAATGTTATCACTTATTGTAGAGGTACTATACCAGCCAAAGATGGTCGCGGGTGGGTTGGTGCCAAAAGGGTGCTTACTATCATGAACATAAATGTCAGACAATTTGTCACCCTCGAATTCATAATTGAGGAGGGGGTGATAAATGTTTATAACTGTAACGTCCCAAAAATCCAAGATGATGAGTTCTTCATCCACATCCAGCCAGTCATTGAATTATGGCCTAAGCTATCACAAGAGTGGCATGTTTGAACACTTGCTCGAAAAGTCGCTCAACGAAGCTTGGAAATTTGTCAAGGAGAATCTCCCGCAATGAAACTGCAATGGCATGCGGATCGTATTCACTTGCTTTTATTAAGCATTTGCTTACCGGCACTAACATGATGAAGCCCGAGACTCTATTGTGCGACAACTCAGTGGCTAGGATGCGCATGGCGGTGGGCAGTGGGTGTGATAGATAAAGTTTTGGAGCCCTGAGCTGGCTGTTTAACAAATTACTACTTGAACAAATTTTTTTTGGTCCTTGTTATTATTTATGAATGTTGTTGTAACAAATGCAACAGATAGTACAGTTGTTGAAAAAGTTACAAAAAATTACTAATCTACTAATCTGTTTAGACAAGTTGCCTAAATGATTGCAACAGGTCATACAGTTGTTGAAGAAGTTACTAATCCGTTCCAACAAGTAACTAATCTGTTTAAATAAGTTACTAATCTGTTGCATTAGATAATACAGTTGTGGAAGAAGTTTCAACAAATTACTAATCTGTTTCAACAAGTTACTAATCTGTTCCAACAGGTAACTAATCTGTTTAAAAAAGTTACTAATCTGTTGTAACAGATCTTACAGTTGTGGAAGAAGTTGCAACAAATTACTAATCTATTTCAACAAGTTACTAATCCGCTCCAACAAGTAATTAATCTGTTTAAACAAGTTGCTAATCTGTTGTAACTGATCTTACAGTTGTGGAAGAAGTTGCAACAAATTACTAATCTGTTTCAACAAGTTACTAATACGTTCCAACAAGTAACTAATCTGTTGCAACAGATCATACAGTTGTGGAAAGAAGTTGCAACAAATTACTAATGATTGTATTATATATATATGGTTGATTTTAATTTTTTATCAGTAAATATGGGTGAATCAAGTAGTTCACATCAATTCACTCCAACGATCACTCCATTTAGTGCGTATTAGACTTAGTTGATCATCCATCCTGACCCAAAACACCATCAAATTGCTTAAGTATATATATTGATCAATAAATATGATTGATTTTCATTGTTTATCACTTAATATGGGTGAATCAAGAAGTTCACATCAACTCACTCCATTTAGCGCATATTGGACTTAGTTGATCATCTATCCTGACCCAAAACACCATCAAATTGCTTAAGTATATATATTAATCAATAAATATAGTTGATTTCCATTGTTTGTCACTAAATGTGGCTGATATCCATTGTTTATCACTAAATGTGACTGATTCCCTTTATTGATCACTAAATATGGGTGAACCAAGTAATATCACATTTGCAACGGTAGATATCTATTCTGACAAGTGTAGTATCCGTACAAAGAATTGTAGTATCAGATTCACAAAGAACCGAGTAAGTTATTGAACAAGTCCTTACTCTTATTGGATAGAACACAACAAGTTACCCATTTTCTGTAACAAGTCACTCCACTTGACTGATTTCCATTGTTTATCACTAAATGTGGATGATATCCATTGTTTATCACTAAATGTGGTTGATTCCCTTTATTGATCACTAAATATGGGTGAACCAAGTTGAATCTGTTGCAACAACTATAGTATCTGTTGCAAAGAAGTGTAGTATCTGTTGCAGCAAACTGAGTAAGTTGCTGCAACAAGTCCTTACTCTTGTTGGATAAAACACAACAAGTTACCCATTTTCTATAACAAGTCACTCCACTTGTTTGATTTCCATTGTTTATCACTAAATATGGTTGATTCCAATTGTTTATCACTAAATGTGGCTGATTCCCTCTACTCAATAATTAAAACTTGAATCCCTCCACTTGTAATATGTTCAACGACTTACTAGTTTCTGTAGCAAGTCCTGTTACTTGTTGGATAAAATCCAACAAGTTACGAGAGTCATGTTTCATTACTTGTTAGAAATCGTACAACAATTTATTAACAAGAATATACACATTAGTGATTTGAACACGAACAACATATCATATAAACCAAGTTCACAATCACCAAGAATATAAATTACCATGTTAAGAAAGAATAACATTAAAATGTCATAAAGATCCAACAGATAACTATTATTATAACACAATGCAATTTACAACTATGGAGAATTTCGGCTTGGACATGTTATTTTTTTGTGGCCAACTGTTTTGCATAAGGAGCATTTTTTTTCCGCATAGCCCTCTTTGTCCACCTTCTTCTGTGTTTTAGAACTTAAAAGCTTCACATCCCTCGGCCACCACTTGCACTTCAGATGTTCAAATCTAAAGCAATACACACTTCGCGAATTGAATGACATTCCTTTATAAAAACCTATTTCATCATCCTGAACATGGGTGATTTACGGCTTGACGTTGTATTACTCGCAAGTTCGGGTATAGGGATCGGCTCACCCCCACTTCCATGGGGCTTCGCACTTCTATTATCTAGAATATCCATATCCACCCCATCTAATTTATCATTTAACACATCTTGTTGGTCTTGAGCTAAATTATGGTTCTCGACCGGGCTTCCAACCATGTATACCCTTAAAATGGGCCTAGCTACATCTTTCAAATAAGTACGCAAACGACCCGATCTTATCTTAAAAGGCAAGACCCTCTCGATTTTCAAAAGAGCTATGCATGTAAGTGATAACAAGGTCTTTCGGTTCACAAGTTAATTCACAATAGTTAATGATTAAGTTCACAAAATCATCAAACTCAACATCTCTTGGACGATCATCGCTATCGTCTCTAGCATGTGACTACCCTTCCATCGCCAAATATATCGATTGTTCACCTCAATCCATTCACCATGGCAATCAACACCTATTAGTATTGAGTCCCCCATTAATGGTGCCTGAAGATATTTTATTTTAAGAAAATCAGTCATGACCAGCGCAAGTGAAAGGCCACTTAAATTTATGATTAAGTTAATTATTGAGTGGTTTTTTCTGAAATTTTGGACCCAAAGTAGTTAACTTAATCACAATTTTGAGCGGCCTTTGAGCTTGGATGTTCAAAGCTGTCATAACTAGCAATTACAACGCTTGAATATCAAGTGTTGAAATTACTCTAGGTGACAGCTTTGACCACACCAAGCCCAAAGGCCACTTAAATTTATGATTAAGTTCATAATTGAGTGGTTTTTTCCCGAAATTTTGGACCCAAATTAGTTAACTTAATCACAACTTTAAATGACTTGTTGAACAAATAATCGACTTGTTGCAACAATTAGGTTACTAGTTGTAACACTCGCTTATTTGTTGGAGACAGCATTTTTTGTCTTTGTCTCATATCAAAATGGAACAACTATCTGACTTGTTGGAACAACTAACGTACTTGTTGCAACAAGTATGTAACTTGTTCCAACTACGTGGTAACTTGTTGGAGACTTGATTTCCAGCTTGTACCGTTTGATAACAAAATGCAACAACTAAGTGACTTGTTGGAACAAATAATCGACTTGTTGCAACAAGTAGGTTACTAGTTGCAACTCACTTATTTGTTGGAGACAACTACATCCTCTGTTTCATAACAAAATGGAACAATTATATGAATTGTTGGAACAGCTAACGTACTTGTTGCAACAAGTATGTAACTTGTTCCAACTACTTGATTACTTATTGGAGACAGCTTCAGTTTTTGTCTGTTTCATAACAAAATGCAACAACTAAGTGACTTGTTGAAACAAATAACATACTTGTTGCAATAAGTAGGTTACTAGTTGCAACAGCTCACTTATTTGTTGGAGACAGCTTCAGTCTCTGTTTCATCCAACAACTGTAAAATATGTCCAACAGCTGCTGTACTTGATGCAACAAGTATCATACTTGTTGCAACAAGTAACTCAGTTGTTGGAAAGAGTAGGAGCTCTCCAACAGATTTCACAGTTGTTGCATAAAGTACAACAGCTGTTGTAAATTATTTATTCACATTTTTAGTAATTGTTGCAACAGATTAGTAAATCTGTTGCAACAACTTCATAATTTATCAACAACTCTTGCAGAAACTAGGACTACAACAGCTGATGCAAAAAGTTCAGAAGCTCTTATACAGCAGCTTTAGAACTTGTTGCAACAACTATACTACTACTGTAACAACGAATCTGGGGAAATCAGCAAATAAGGCAACTATACCCAGATGAATAATTGATACAAAACAATATTGTTTAACTTACCAATGGACCGAAAAACACTTATGAAGTAATGCCAGTGCTACACCAATGACATTCAATTAAAAAATTATAAAATCGGATGATTTTTTTTTCCTTGAGCAATGGGGGATGAAGAAGAAGAAGAAGAAGAAGAAGAAGAAGAAAGCAGGAACAATAGCGGACCGAGAAGAAGAAGAAGAGAGCAGCACGAAAAAGAGAAGACGAAGAGATGGGAAGAACAAAAATGGAGAAAACGGCGCTGAAGAGGATTTTTTTTCCCCCAATTTTTGTATTTTAGGGTTTATAGTGGTTGGGTCAAAGTGTTAAAAATAAAACTTTGGGACAAAGTGTTAAAAGTAAAGTTTAGGGTCAAAGTGCTAAAAATAAAACTTGAGGGCAAAGTATTAAAAATAAAATAGAGGGCCAAAGTGTCAAAAATGAAACTATTGGGCAAGTTCAAAGCCCCTTAATCACTAATCAAATTTAGTCACCTCTACTAAATAATTAAAACTTGAATTACCTCCCTTCAATTTTAAAACTAAAAGATCACCTATAATTAAATGCCCTAAGTGACAAGGTGGTAAAAATGATTTTATAAGGTTGGGTGGTGTCACGTACTGATATGATAGGGAAGAAAAAGAATAAAATGGAGAATATTAGTCATAAGTACAAGAAAATGCTGATTGTTGATTCTATTTATCCAATCAATAAAGAAAGGAACTCTACTTTAGAAGTCATTAATCATTTGAGGTAGTAACACAGAAGGTCAATCCAACTATGGGTAATGATCTCTCAAGGTCGTGTTTATTTGTTTTGTAACAACAAGATCACCCAACTTTTCCTATATCACATCGAAAGTCACCCAATAAATATTTAGCCAATAAAATATGACATGTCATTTAATTCAGTCTACATGGACTTTTACTTTTTTTTTCCTCAGTTCCCATGGCAAAAAGACCCGACCCGACCCAAATCCAAATTAACCCTGATTCTCTCTTAATTAAAACAGATTTTCAATCTCTGAAAAAACAATTAGCCCATCATTCTATTAAAATCGCGCTGTCTTCTTTTTGCTTCTCTCGGGCGAAGTCCATAAGGATTTTTTTAACGACATAACAAAATAAGGATATACTAAGATATAAACAAAGAAAACAGTAACAAAACAAGGTTTCTCATATACCTTCCATAACAAAATAACGGCAGTTTGCAACTATTCTCTTCGTAGTTGACTATTCTCTTATGTTGTTCAAAAAATCCTTATGAACTTTGCCCGAGAGAAAGAAAAAAGAATACGAAACAATTTTAATAAAATGATGGGCCAATTTTTTTCAATGTGTCACGACCCAACCTGAGTGCCGCGACGAGCACCCAGTGCTAGCCCACCCGGGCACCCCTTAACATACTTATACATCACATTCTAGGTGAGCCACATAATTATATCACACTTTTCAGTCATCATCATTCTAATCTCATCGGGCAACAACATATCTATATCATCAATAACATCTATGCCCACATAAATGTACATGCGCCGACAAGGCGATCAAAACAACATTCCAAAATATAAGCCGACAAGGCCGAACATATCTAACCATATACACAATGTCTACGAGCCTCTAAGAAGGGTACATCATATCATAACATATGGGCGGGACAGGACCCCGCCGTGCCCATGAATATATACACAAAAGAATCTATACCAAAAGCTGCAGCTCCGAATGAAATGGAGCTCTGCTATGTAGTCCCTGAGATAATACAGCTATGGATCAAATCTGTCTCCCGCCACCGCGGCATGACGCAGCGTCCACAAACAAAAGGACGTCAGTACGAAGAATGTACTGAGTATGTAAAGCATGATCAATATCAATATGGAAGCATAATGGATATCATATGAAATAACATAAGCTGGGGGATAGTAGCATCATCATCATAGCACTTACCTGCTTTCCACGGGGACATTCCATTTCTATTTCGTGCTAGCATACATACAGTCATATCCTTGCTCATTTACCTTTCGTATCTATTTTCGTACTCAT